>NC_142032.1:89564258-89843373 GCF_982192425.1 Myodes glareolus | reverse complement strand
ACATTTTTGTCCATTTCCTTCCCTTCCACTCCTCTCCCTTCTATACTCTGGTTTAGAGCAGAATGCATTACTACACTTCAGAGAGAATGAAACGAGAAATAAAGTACCTGTGGTTTATTGGAGAAGTTCCTAGCTAGAGGTGCTAGTTGAAATTGGGATCCTCATGAGCCAAGGTAACCTCAAAAATACATCTCAAGCCATTACTGTACAACAAAGTTTATTCTTAGAATTAGGGAAAATGAAATGAATGCCCCAAGGCAGAGGCTAAAGACCATTTTGGCCAAACCTAACTTCTTGAATTTTGGTTTTCCAAAGTGGCCATAATTTGATAATACCTAATATCAGTGTTGTGGTATGATTCAACAAGAAGTTTGTTTTTTAACGCAGGTATTTTTGAGAACAATAAAAGAGAAGAAAGCTCCGAGGTCAGAGGCTGGCCAGTAGTGTGCCATGTTGAAACATCACTCTTTATGTGCGTGAGTAATGTTTTATTCATCCGAATCATCTTCTAACTTTATAATATTCTACTATGAAATATAACAATTTTAGAACAGCTTAAAGAATTCCAAAGCCTTTTCCCCTAAGTCCAAGACATTAATGCTGAAAATTAATAAGCACTGTCCTTTAAGCAAATGACTCACAGGTGTTGTAGCTATGAATAGACATAACTCTAGGACAAGAACCATTAGAGTAAATTGAATAACTTTAATGTAGAGAGAATTTGGACATATATCAGGTTTTATAAATCACATACAAAAGTTATACTTGGCAAGGTCTCTGAATTTATGTTATGATATAGATCCAGGCTGGAAAGATATCTGTGCTCCTCTGAAAAGGAAGTAAAAGATGTAATCTGAAATTTAAATTTTCAAAATTCCAAATATAGTATTTTACTTCAGTTTTAATATATGGAGCAACTTATTCAAAATTTTCATGTGGATATTTTCCTGCCTATTCAACATAACCAGAAGTGTGCAGTTACTTTTATATTCAAAGAAATTCTAATGCCTCAAGTTAATAAAGATCTTTATACAGAGGAAAACATACTAGTTTCCAATTCATATTCTTGTTGTTCAGTGTCTATCAGCTGAAACACTAAGCCATCTAATATTTGAATATACATGAATAAACTCAACACAAGTTCATATGAATAAATAGGAAAAGTTGTATTAATAAACTTTATTTTATTTTCAGTGTAAATTAATTGATCATGAGTTGGATACATTCCCAGACAGAAAGTAGATGCAAATGTAAGTTAACACCTGGAGATCTAAACTTGGGGCAGTAAAATTCCCAGTGACTCAGAAACAGCAAAATAAAGTTTCTTAAAATCACAAAAGAACACATGACATTGTAAGTCATTGTAAGTACTGAGTAGTTCATTCTTTTTAAAAAAGAAGGAAATGCACCCACAAAGACTATTTTTCCCTAACACAGTAAAGTAGTCCTGTTAGCCAAAGGCACAGAGAATATTTGATACCTTACACATTTAGTGTATCTTTTTACTATTTAATGATTAGAGAGAATTAGCAAAATTTTCTTGTATTATGAAAGGAAATAAACTTAAAAATCAAACACAATAATGTGAACGTGTAGAAATTATTGGATTTAAAGTCAATTTGTTTCATCTTTACTTCCCATAAATTGGCTTATGTTCATTGTACATAGTGATGGATTTCATTAAGACATTTAAATCAAGCACAACATGGGTTTTTGTCATTTGTTCCTACTTATTCTTCCTTTTGCCTCCTCAATCCTCTCACTAGTTTTATGTCATGTCTTTATCAACAGCTTATGAATCTATATATTTAAGATCCATGAATGGGAAAAAACATATGTATTTATCTTTTTTTAGTCTGACTTACTCCATTTATAAAGATCTTCAACTGGGTTCACTTTTCTAAAAATGACATAATTTTGTTTTTTTATGGCTGAATAAAACTCCGTGGTTTATATATTTTCTTTACTCACTCTTTTGTTGACAAATCCCTAGGGTGGTTCAATAACTTGGCTTTTGTGAATATTGTACAACTATAAATATGCAAAAGTCTCTCATGTGCCTAGAATCCTGCAGATGTATACCCAGGAGTGGGATCGCTGGGTCACATGCTAGTTGTCCCGCGCTACCGTCTCGCCAGCAAGAACCACGCGGTACACATAGGATCCTTCTGCAGAAAAGCTTTATGTCTCTTGGGAGCTAGAGCATAAGCCACATGGCGGAGACCCAGAATGAGGGAAACCCAGCCCTTATAAAGGAAAACAGACCCTGCCCTGGACGTGTCATTCCTGGATTGGTCAACTGCTCCCAGTCCCAGGTGAAACCTTGGGAGTAGTGGAAAATACCAACACATGTGAGCTTTCTAGCTCACCTGGCGGTGCAGCGCCATCTATGTTGGAGAGTATGGTTGCGGCCCTCTACATCTCCCCCTAATTTTACTTCTTTGCAGAAAGGCAACTCCCTAGGAAGGTAAAGATAGAGGTCGCACTTCCCAAAATGAAAACATTAAAATGGGCTTACACGGAATCTGTCCCTAGGCTCATGACACCTGGAACCTATCCGGCCTGCCCTCTGTCAATTTTCTGGGAAAGGGAATATACGGCAGGAAACCCTTAAGCAGAGCGACTTATCTCTCAGAGAGGGTCATTCTCTGTGCGATGCTTTTAAGCTCGACAACCTTCAGGGCTAGCTAAGCCAAGCACTCCACCCTGTGCAATGGACCATTGTCCTAGGGGTGCAGGAGCTGGTTGGCTTAAACCTTACTGCTTTAACATAAATAACCACACATCAGTAGAGGCCCCCTGTTCCAGGGCAGCCAGCGCTTGTGCAATAACCACTTTGTCCCTACAATTTTGGGATTTGAGTCAGCAGACCATCCATAGGAAAAACACTAATCCATAGCATAGGACTGTTCCAAAACATTTCCACCCCCACCCATTCTTTGAAGTAGGGGATGAAGGACACGATCCAGGACTGGAATTCTTTGGCCAAGCTTATGTCCACTCGCGTGGAGTTGATTGTCATGATGGACCATCTCAAGGAGGACAGCAAATCATCAAAATTTTCCTGCAAGATACAAAGACAATTCTCGGGACAAGTTAGCCACTTTTATAAAGTTCTCATATGGTACACTGGTCACACAAAAGGCTGGAGTTTTCCATTCACAGCCCAATTGGGCAAGCTGCCATAAGATATCCATCTGTTCTTTATTCTACCTCTAATAGATGTATCTATGGTAGCCTGTTGATCCAGGGCTGTAGCCACTGTGGTAGATAACTGATTGAGGGTCTTTGTTTTTCATGATATAGGCTGTGCTGTCCCAGTGGCGCCTAGGAAAAACCCAGGCCCTGTTTGTTGATATAAGGTTTAAGATTTATTGGCTCCTGTATTTGCTGGTACAGTGGCCTCGGGCTCCAGAGCCCAGAGCTCTGCCCTATGATAACCTTTACCACAGCGTGAGCAAAGCATAGGGGGCGCTCTCTCCTTTTCTGATGACCTACAGTCCCTTTTTAAGTGTCCTGGCTTCCCGCATTTAAAGCAAACTCTTCTGTCTGGCCCTTTAAAAGGGTGTATTTGTGACTGCATGATGGCTGCAGCCAAACCTGCATTCGTCAGGGGTCCTCCTAGTTCTCTACAGACCCTGAGCCAGTCCTGTAGCCCTTTATTTTTCCTAGGTGCTATGGCGGCACGGCACTCCTGCGTGGCTTGCTCAAAAATGAGCTGCTCAATTAGGGGCGTGGCCGTATCAGTATCGCCAAAAATGCATCCTGCTGCCTCAATCATTCTTGCCACGAAATCTGAAAAAGGCTCCTGAGTCCCTTGTATAATCTTAGTGAGCGGAGTGCTCCCTTCTCCCTTTTTTGACAAGGCTTTCCATGCTCTTACAGCTGTATCGGCTATCTGGCGGTAGGCGCCGTAATGGTAGTTTGTCTGGGCAGCGGCATAGTGCCCTCGCCCAGTCAGGAGGTCAAATGTCCATTGCTGTTGTTCTGGAGTTAAGGCCTGAGCATTAGCTCTGGCCTGTTCCTGGGCTGCCTCGTGCCACAGCGCTTTCCATTCCAAATATTGACCCATGCTGATGAGCGATGCTTTTGCAACTGCTTCCCAGTCCGCTGGAGTCATGGCAGACAAGGCCAATCTATCCAACTGGGCTAAGGTAAAATTAGCAGTCACTCCATACTTTCTGACTGACTCTGCTAACTCTTTGATTTGGTTGTACTCCACAGGTGCATGTAATCGCCCGTTTTCCCCTTCATAAACGGGGAAGGCCAAGTGTAGCTTTCTCTTGACCTTGTCAGGGATAAATGAAAAGGTCTTTGGCCCAAGGCGTTCCTCATAAGGAGGCGCCGAAGGGGCAATTGGGGGAGGGCGTAGCCTATAATGAGGCGGATGGGCCGTTTGGGATAACCTCATGGCCCTGCCGTTGGCTAATTCTACTTCCTCCTCTGTATCCAGTTCTCCTTCCTCTTCTCCTGCAGAAAACTTTTGGCCTTGTGGGCCAATGTTCTCCCCCATTTTTACTTCCTTAGAATTCCTGGAGGGTCCTTTTTCCTTAATTTTTTTTCTCACGCGCGCGTCTAACCTCCCACTGCATTCAGTTTCTGATATTCTGTCCTGAATTTCCTCCGCCTTTGCAACAACCGCTTGGCAAGATTCATCTTTTAAGCAATTTCTGACGAAAAATAAAAGAATTGCTAAGATAAGCATCAAGGCCTGTATGAAACCTTCCCAATGCGGAGACAAGTCAAGCTCAAAACCGAAAAATCCAGGAACATACATTACCTCTCTGAATATGCAGACCCTGCAGTTCTGAATCCTTCCTGAATCCAAGGTGAATCCAAGAGATCCCCGTCGGTGCGGTGGTCAGGATTCCTCGGCGTCCCGAGGGCTTCGGCACCAGTTGTCCCGCGCTACCGTCTCGCCAGCAAGAACCACGCGGTACACATAGGATCCTTCTGCAGAAAAGCTTTATGTCTCTTGGGAGCTAGAGCATAAGCCACATGGCGGAGACCCAGAATGAGGGAAACCCAGCCCTTATAAAGGAAAACAGACCCTGCCCTGGACGTGTCATTCCTGGATTGGTCAACTGCTCCCAGTCCCTGGTGAAACCTTGGGAGTAGTGGAAAATACCAACACATGTGAGCTTTCTAGCTCACCTGGCGGTGCAGCGCCATCTATGGTGGAGAGTATGGTTGCGGCCCTCTACAGCTAGTTTTGTGAGGAACCTCTAGAGTTAGGTTTTATCTCCCACAGTGACTTTAGAGAATAGAGACTCCAAGGTTGCCCTTTACAATCCTCTTTTTTCCGTCTGTTCAATGGGAGACCTCACGGCAACAGCCCCTTTACCTGTTCATAGTCACAGCCACAAGCAAGATCTCACCACAGTTTGTGATAACGGCCACAAGCTGGGTCACACAGTGTTGCACCTGTGTTGAGTCCTCGAGATCCTCAGCCAGCTCTTTCAGATCTGTCCTGAGTGGCACTGAGACTAGCCCGATGTCTTACTCTGGTCTAGGTCATGAAGAGATATAAACATATCTAAGTCCTTGTATTTTATCTGTCTAGAAGAAACACACACAGACACACACACACACACACACACACACAGACACACACACACATGCATACATGCACACACGCATGTACAATGCCGTAGCTCCTCTAGTGGGTTCAAACAAAACACTTCATCTGGTTCCTGGTGACTTTTGACAAACCTTGAAGTTTGTCTGAATCTCCCTCCAAAGCCTCACTCCATTGGCTTTCTGTGAAATTTTTAATTGCTGGGCCTCTGAAAGAAAAATCATCTTTATAAGTTTATTTTGAAAGACTTATCTATGAAGTTTGGCATGTAAGAAATATGGAATATCAAGTTTACAAATAATGCTTCTGCTGACTTTCACTGGGCTTCTGTACTATAGGCAACTTATGCTTGTAACTGATGAAAGAGAATGCTTTTGATATGAGCATGAGTTACTACAAAAATAACTCACAATAAGACAAAAGTGAGGCAGTGAAGATGTTCTCAGCTTCACTCATATTAAATCTGACAGTCGTATAAAAACATTGGATGTTAATGCCTCGAATCTTTAAACTAGTCACCACACAAAACAGCTGCAGACATGAAATAACTTAATCTCCAATATAATTATTTTCTCCATTCTATCCTGAGATAGTTAAGTATAGATGAGTTTACTATTTTAAACCTTAAGAATTGGCAATTTAGAAAACAAAATAACACCATAAAAGCAAGCCTTGGTTGGTTCCATTTGCTGATTCCTGTGATGTAGACACTCCTGTGGTCAAGATCAAGTTGTCACGGTGGCATCACTAGACGAAGGCTGAGAAGTGGTGCCAACAGCACACCTTTGTGTGACCTCCTCCACACTGAAACCATCCACATGGGGACCCTCAAGAGCACAAAGAGCAGGGGTGAGTAGCAGCATTAACAGGAAGTGATAAGTTTCACATATTATTTCCACCCTTTAAAGTTTATTTGGGGCTAAAGAGATAACTTAGTTGGTAGAGTTCTTGTCTCACAAGCTTGAAGATCTGAGGTTAACTAACACTGATGGGAGGGCAAGGCCGGGGGTAGTAGCCCCTACCTATAATCTCATTGCTGGGGTGTGGTAGTAAGAAGGCCACTTATTTCCCGGCTGCCTGGCAGCTCAGACCCAAAACAATCACACAGAAACTGTATTAATTAAATCACTGCTTGGCCCATCAGCTCTAGCTTTTTATTGGCTAGGTCTTACATCATAAACTCACCCATCTCCATTCATCTGTGTATTGCCATAAGGCTGTGGCTTACAGGGTAAAATTCCAGTGTCTTACAGGGTAAAATTCCAGTGTCTGTCTCCACTGGGGCTATATGGCTTCTCTCTGACTCTGCCTCCTTTCTCCCAGCATTCAGCTTAGTTTTCCCTGCCTAACTAAGTTCTACCTTGCTATAGGCCAAGCCAGTTTCTTTATTCACCAATGGTAAATACAGCATACAGAGGGGAATCCTGCATCATTGGGGAGGTGGGAACAGGAGATCCCTGGAGCTGACTGACCATCCAATCTGGACAAACCAGTGAGCTTCAGTTTGACTGAGAGAACCTGTTTGAAAAAAATAAAAATGGAGATTGATTGAGGAAGGCACCCAGTGTCAACTTCTGTCCTCTGTACACATACCAACATATACATGCATATACAAGTAAGTTTACACCATTCAACTCTATTTGCTACTCAATGGCATTTAGTAATTAGTTTGATCTTTCTGAAAATTTAGCAACTAATTCTGAAAATCCTACAAGAACCAGTCCCAGAACGCCACCATCTACAACTCTTGTTTTACTTGTTTTATCTTTGTTATGTGTGTTGTCTGTATAGATGTCTGTGTATCACATGCAAGCCTGTTGCCAGCAGTGGTATATCAGAGGCCCCCTGGAACTGGAGTTACATATGGTTGTGAGCTACCATGTGGGTGGGTGCTGAGAATCAAACCTGGGCACTCCAGAAGAGCAGCCAGTGCCCAACCACTGGGGGCCATCTCTCTAGCCCCAGTCCACGACTCATAATAAAATGTCTGTTATGCAGTGATTTCTCAGAGACAGTATGACCACAAGCACATCATTTCTCTCCGACCATCCTTGTCAAAGTGACGGCGATAAGCCTAGGTTTGGTTTGTTGCTTTGTCACAAAAGGCTAAACATTTGGTGCTTGTCTCTATTTTTCCCTTAGTGTCTCTCCACATTCCTCTGACAAAGCTCAGACCTGACAGAAAATGAAGACATCTTTTTCCTGATTGTAATGAAAGAAAGAGATTTGCCCTTTCATGTGTTTATTTATTCATAAGCTTCCGTTTCCAGTCATTGTGACTTGCCCCACTTCTCCTTGTTAATCAGCCCTAGTTGAGCCACTGCCTTCACCACTAGACAAGGAGAGCCTGTCTTCTCAGGACAAAGTGCTGTCTCGGGCAGAACTAGGAGAGTTCAGATGGTATGGTTGTATCTTACTATAAGTTGTACATACAAACACCCACATACACGAGTGCACATCTACATCACCACATACGTACAGTATGCAGGCCAACACTAAAACAGCTTAACTGTTCTCTTTCTCTTGCTTTCTGAAACTTCGCTTCTCCATTCCTGTTGAGCTGTGGATCCTACCAGAAGCAGAGGGTGTAACATGAGGGCCGACTTGTTGGGGTATCTGTCCCACCAGGTACTCCACAGCCGACAAGCCCCAAAGAAAATCACACAGAGGACTCCATAAGATTATAAACTGATTGGCCCATTAGCTCAGGCTACTTATTAGCTCTTATAACTTATGTTAGCCCATTATTTTTATCTATGTAAGTCACATGGCTTAGTACCTTTTTCAGTGGGGCAGCTTATACCTTGCCTCTCTGGTGGTCTGGGCAGAACTGCGAGGGAGCTTCCTGCTTCCCAGAATATTCCCGTTCTCTTTGCTCCACCTCTACTTCCTGTCTGGTTTTCCCACCTATACTTCCTGCCTGGACAATCAGCATTTATTTAAAATATGATTGATAGAATACAGACAATTCTCCTGCACCACAGAAGGTGCTGCTGTGGCTCTTCATGGGCGGGAGGGGCTGTGAGTCAGGGGCTCACACTCACATCTGGAGCCTCATTCTCATTCTCCCTGTCCCTGCCGTGAAACTTGGAAATGTCCACAGCTGAGATTCCTATCTCTCTAGTTCCCGAGAGAGGGTGGCTCAGCACTGGCGGCAGAGATAAAGACACTGTAGGGGTAGTGGAACTTCTTTCTCTTCCCCATCCCCTAAAGCTGATTGAGTTATTGAAACTTGAACTCCTTACTTAACTGGATATCAGAGGTTATTCTTGTTCATAACTAAGTTTCTAACCATTCCATAGTTAGAAGAAATGTCTCAGTTCCTCTAGACAGCTTGTTTTTCCTTTATCTAACAAGTCCTTCTAGCTCACTGTTAGTGTTGCCGACTCCGGGTAGGTCATTTGGTGGACCCACGTCACCCTCTATTTTAGAACATCTCCAAGATTAAGACAGCATCATTGTTTTCATGTGGCTTTGCACAGGGAAGGTGATCAAGATGTGAGATTGGCGTAAAAATAGCTGATGACCAGACAGACTTCCAGCTCTGTGGTGGAGATAGCAAACCACAAGGCTGTGATGATGCTGACTGACATGCCCCAACAGGAGGGGAGCAGAGCTGTGATAAACCAAACGTTTTCCTCTACATTTTATCACAATCCTTACACAACTGGGCCACAAGGGAGCCTAGGAGGTGCACAGCACCAGCTTCCTCATTTAAGAGAAGGGAAAGCTGAAGTCTGGGGGAAACTGACCTAGACATACCACACAAGAAAGTCAAAGTGAAGCAGGAACGGGAAACTAGGACCTTGGATTTCTCGTTCTCACATTGGACACTGGCCAGTCCTCTTTTCTGTATTATATTCTGCTCAATCTGATGGTGTTATCTGCTTGAGAATCCATGCCTTTTCAGCTCATGGGAGAAAGGCCATTGGATGTAAAGTCATGCTTCGAGTGAGCTAATTGTGAGGTGGTTACAATTCCATATTCAGCCGCTTCAGTTTCATTCTCTTAGGGAGTTCAGATATTTGAGTAAAAATGGAGCCATTTATGGGACCCAGGCCTATTCCCCAAAGCTACATGATCCAGAAGAAGCCCAGGAAGAGGCTGCTGCACTCTGTGTCCTTGGTGCCTTATTGAGTTAGTGACTCAGCAGCACTCTCTCCACTCTGCATCCTGCTCAGAGCCCAGGACTATAGGGAATCTAAAACCAAACCATTTGTTCCTTCTGTAGGGACACATATTTGCCTCCTGATTTGGCCTTCTTTATAAAATGCTGCTTATTCTTAACTCTTCGGTAGATATTCATCTAGATATATCCCAAGACCATTTTTTCTGTCCCTTTTAATCCTTGACTTCTTTTCCCCCCAAGATTAGTGTATAATTTCCTCGATTTTCTTTAATATGCACTCTTTATGGTTGTTTAACTTTTACAAGCAGAATCTCAAGTGGCACAAACTGGTTTTTAAATTTCTTTTGTACCTGAGAGTGACCTTGAACTTTTGCTTCTCCTGCATTCACCTTGCGTGTGTGCTAGAATTACAAGTAGGTGTCACCTACTCCACTCAATATAAATCATAAACACTGGCATACTTAATTCAGTAGTTTCTATAAGGAATTTACACATTGTTCTTTTATGCAAAACAAAGTAAGCTGTTAGCATCCTGGAAGGGCTGAGTGCTTTGTGAAACACCGAAAGACTACAAAGTAAAATGAACAATGCTCTCCTGCAGGACACTTAGAAGATGTGGGAGGAGACATAGGTGTTACCTAATTATAATCCAATGCATTCAGCTTAAAGCAAGCTATAATCAAAGCACTGTATAAACCTTGCTGTTTAGGATATCATCTTCAAGCCAGTAGCATCATCAGCTCTTGACAGTTTATCTAATCCCAAGCGGTCAGCCCTAAACACAGGCACATCAGAGGAACACTAAATGGATTAAATATACATGTTATACATGTGTGTATGTGCGCATGTGTATGTAATAGTAATAATTAAATAAGATGTCATGAATTTGAGAGAGGGTGGGATATGGGAGGAATTGGAGGGGGAAAGGAAGGGGTAGAAATGATGTAAATAAAATTTTAAAAAGAAAAAAAAATTGAGGACACAAATTTGGGCAGGAATGGAAGAGGTCGGATCTGGGAGGAGTTGGGGGAAGGGGTAAACTTGATCAAAATACAATGTATGGAATTCTCAAGGAATTAATCGATGTCTTTTGAAGTGGTGAAAATGAAATCGCAGAATGCCTGGCCTCAGTCTAGAATCTGATCAAATATAATTGCACACCAGTCACCTGGTGATGTTAATGCTATTGGGACACCTTGAGGAGTGCAGTAGTGGACAGAATAAAGGAAGGCACATCTGCCTCACCAGTGGGGTGTCGTCAGCAGCATCACAGAAGAGGCTGCATGTGCGCTGGAAAGGGAAGGATGAATGACTTCCCAGAAAATTCAGGCAGAGAACATAACACAGTAAGATACAAGGGCACCAAAGGGTCTCTGTGGAATGCAATGAGCAGTTGTATGGGGAAATGGGTGAAGACGAAGCTGAAAATATAGATTGGGATGGCACCTGGAGAAATACATTCTGCTGTGCCAAAGACGAGGTGGCAGGTTCACCAGGTTCTTTACAGGAGCAAGAGCATGCTCTCCCTTACCTGAAAAGAGACTGAAGAGAGGAAAACTCAGCAAACTGCTTCCTTTTTTGTTGTTGGTGTGAACAAAAGTGACTTCAGGAAGAAAGGGTTTGTTCTGGCTTACAGATGGAGAACACAGTCCATCACGGCAGAGCATCATGGCAGTAGGAGCTCGAGGCAGCTGGTCACATGACATCCTCGGGGTGTGTGTGTGGGGGGGAATGCTAGTGCTCAGTGTCTTTTTCCTTTCAGTTCCCTTGGGATCCCTTCTGTGCCACCCACACTTAGTGTGGGCCTTCCCACTGTAGTTAACCCAGACTAGAACTCCATTAGAAATGTGCTCAGAGGTTTGTTTCCAAAGTGATTCTAGATCTTATCATGTTGACAACCAATGTTAACTATTGTGGTTTGAATACAAATGGCCCACACAGACTCACATATTCAAATGCTTAGTCTGCAGTTGCTAGAACTGTATGGGAAGGATTGGGAGGTGTGCTGTTGTTGAAAGAGGTGTGTCACTGGGATAGTAGTTTGAGGTTTCAAAAGCCCACACCATTCCAGTTAGCTCTTTCTCTGCTTCACGGTTGTTGTCTCAATACATAAGCTCTTAGATACTGCTTCAGCACCATGCCTGCCTGCTGCCATGCTCCTTTCCATGACGGTTAGGGACTTATCCTCTGAACCGTAACCAAGCCCCCGATTAAACGCTTTCTTTTCTAAGTGGCCTTGGTCATGGTGTCTCTTCAGAATAATAGAACAGTAACTAAGACAGCTATCACATTAAACAATAACAGGAAGCCTGTAGGGGTTTAGTAAAATAATCCAGGTTTACATGAATAGGAACTGGAACTAAGGCAATGGCTGCAGGGATGTTTAATTTTAAGTTGATAAATTTGTTGGTAACCTATTATGTGGTCATGGATGACTAACGCGTATTTTAATACCTGGAAATGGGATGGTGCTGAGTAACAGCAGTTGTGGAACTAAAGAGAAGGCAGAAGCTAGAAGAAATTTAAAAATAATGTATGATAACATTTAAATTGTCTTAGGAGGACTGTTAACGGAAAATCCAGGCTTTAAGGTCGGGTTTGGCATAAGTGAGAAATGTGTTGTTGGAGAGTAGAAGGAAAAGTCCTCACCATTTAACAGCAGAAACTAAGCAAAATCATCTCCTGTAGTTATGTAGAAAGCGGAGCTTATAAATGAAGAGTAGACATGTATAGCTAAGGAGGATTCCAAGCTAAGTGATCGAAGTACCATTTGCTTTCTTCCTGCTGTTTGTGCAGTAGAAGAAAGACATAAGTTAATAATAGTAATTAAAAAAAAAAGGAGTTAGTTACACTTTTGAAAATTCTCAGTCTCTCTGGGTGACCAAAGATATTGGAATTAAAAACCTCACTGTTGGGAAGGCATGCTCAAGTGAGAAGTCTGAACTCCCTGTTATGTCTGCTAAAATCTCATAAAGAAAAAGCAGCAGCGCAATCACCACGGCCAGTCCCCGAAGACTGGAGTTTCATTAGAAAGACATGCTCAGTTGTTTTCAGAGATTCCGGAGGAGCTCTGAGCCGCTTTCAATCGCTCTGGGGGGTCTTTCGGAAGTTTACTGCCACTTTCCCTCAGGCGTCGAGGAGGATCCAGGGGTAGAGAATGGATTATTTGTGGATGTCACTTTGGTATAACAGCAAATGTTTGTAAAATCTACAGAAAGCCACCGAGTTTCTTAAAAGATTGTTTCAGAGAAAGAATGCTAGCTTGAACCAGAAAATTTAGGGAAAGCTGCAGAATTAGAGGAGGCTTTTGGACCGTCAGCCCTCTAATGATTGAGGGGCCAGGGAGGGGACTCAGTGGTTAAGTGCTTGCTGTGTAAGCGTGAGGAGTAGACTGAGCATGCGTGAATGCCAGGAAGGCAAGGGAACTTGACTGTAACCCTAGCACTCTGGTAGAGGAGACGGGGTTCTCAGAGCAAGTTGGCCAGCGAGACTAGCCAAGTCACTGAGCTTATATTTAGAGAGGCTGCTTCAATATATAAGATGAAGAATGATCGAGAAAGATGTTCACGACAAACCTCTGTCTCCCACGTGCACCAGTACCCACATACGTGAACATGGATACACAATTCATGAGCATCCAAATACACATCTCACTTTGAAACAGAATGCTTATAGACTAGTATGTGTCCATATCAGTGTTGAAGGCTTATCATCTGCCTTTTTAGTTCTACAGGTCCATAGATGGAAGGAAGCTAGTGTATTTTAAATAGATTTTACCCAGGAGCTTCATTGGTACCCAGAACAGATTAAGATGGTGAAATACAGGCTTTTGAGCTGATGCTATAATAAAATGAGACTCTGGGGAACCTTGCAAAGCAGTGAATGTGTTTTGCTTGCGGGTAGTGTGTGAATCATTGGGACCAGGGGGTAGAGTCTGTGATGCAGAATTCTAAGATAGCTCCAAAATTTCTGCCCCCTATTACACAAGCTGTATGGTGCCCTTTTCTCTGGAACAACACTCAGTGATACAACCTTTCTATGCACCTGTGCTTTCCTCTTTACATCTACATAGGGGCTTGGCCATGGCAGACCATATGCTACCCTCTCTTGATTTTGATCCTATAATAAAAAGCAACATGTTACTGTGATTTGCAAGACTCTCTAAATCTAGTGTAGTAGTTCCCAACTTGGCAGAAAAAAAAGAAAACCGAATAAAAAGTATTATGCTCAGGCACCCCCTCTAAAAATGCATATCTGGTCCCATCTTTCCATGTTATCTTTTGCTGTCTGTGCTCCAATTCTGTTCCTTTGCTATATTTTCTATTTATAGAACACGATTCGCCACTGCATGTGGTAAATGTTTAACAGCTGGCAACTCTCTGTAACAAAAAGCCAGATTTGTAGGTTAGTCAATCTCTACTGTATAAATACCCCAAACAAGAGTGAATTCTTGTTTCCAGTGACATATCACTGGATGCAGAGTTGGAAAGAGAGGCTTACAACTGGCCTCCATGAGCTGGTGTGGACAAACACCGTCCTGCCAGGAAGACCACGCCTGTACCTGTAATGTATGTGGCTGCTTGCTCTCAATTCTCTGCCTGTACCTCCTCCCAACACTCTCAACCTCAAATGTCTAAGCAAGAGTTTCTTCCAATGCCTGTGCTCCATATGTATATGCTGCACAGTACTTTCCTATTGCTAGTTATATTTCATGTTAGTACTTTATATCAGTCTTCTCAGTTCATCTACCTACGAGACCAGGGACCATGTCTTTTTTACTCAGTGTATCTCGACCAGCCAGCAGTGTTTCAGTACCTTGTGAGTTTGAAGGAGATTCTGTTTCCTATATCCCTTTGGGACTTCTACTTTACAGAGATAAGAGGCTTGGTCTTTGCTGACTGAAAATGGAAACATTAAGAGGTTTAATGCATTGGAGTCGCCACTGTGGGAAGGAGAATTAATACTAACTATGAAAGAAAAGTAGATACTTTTCTTACTGCTCTAAATATCTAACATGAACAATCTAACATTAGAAAGCTTTATTTTGACATTTCAGAGTTGCTAATCCATCACAACATACAGGATATGACAGCAGAGTAGTTCTTATCAGAGGAGTACAGAAAGATATGATGCCATGGACATTTGACCAATGGGATAGTTTATTCAGTTAGGCCCTACCTCCCACTTTCTTCATCTTCCAATGACATCATCCTATTGCGAATCAATCACGGGATGAACCCACTGATTAAGTAAAAGTCCCCATGATCTAATCAACTGTGGAACTTCAGGTAGACCCAGTGATGTTCTTTACTAACCACCTAGGATCTCTTAAGTCATTGATGACGACATAGAAGATTGACCATAGAGGAAGATAAAGGGGTATTTGCTGACCCTCGATTCCATACAAATGGTTAAAGTTTCAAATAAACAAAGAACATGGAACTGTAAACCAGTATTTATGAACACAGAATAAGTAGATAACCTATGTAAACCAGTATTTATGAACACAGAATAGGTAGATAACCTATGATTAATGGTTAATGGGCTTAACCGTTGTTTGGGCATGGTTTGAGTACTCTTGGGAACCAGATGAGCTGGGAACCACCTAAAATGAAGCTATATGTGCATCCCTGCTCTGCGAGAGTATCTGGTTGTCTCCTAGAAGCCTTGTGACATCCAATCACCCCCTCAGAACCTGGCTAGGTTTCTGTCTAGTTTTAAGGCCGTACCATCATTCATCATGGGACTCTTAGTAATTTACTAATTTTTAATAAATGGTCCATGATTTTCCTTTGCTTAGGGAAGAAACTTGACATGATCCAGATCACCTGTTATATCAGCTCATTGAGATTCCTGCTGTTTCTTATTTTTCCAGTTTCGTTCAGAAAAATACAAAATTGTGTGTTTAAATACCCTATATCACCCCATTTTCCCAGAAAAGTCTCTCTGTGTGAGTTCAGGAGACCAAAGTCTTCTGTGCCTCCTTTAAGGACAGAGTTTATCCCATTGTGTTATCATTGTGTCCTTGCTTTATGTCACAAACATGTATTAAATGTCAACTTTTCCTGGAGCAAAGTGTTGTAATAGAAAGCAAAATGGTTGTAGCCCCTGAGTGAGTGTCTGAGCATAGAAATTAAGAAATCAGAGAAGTAAGTTAAAATGAAACGGTGGTTGAAAGGAAAGTTACGTCTCTACCTTTGAAATCAAATAAGGAATAAATATAACCTAGGCCTGAAAAAAGCAATGCTTAGCTGAAATGTGAAAAATAAGTAAGAGTTAACTGGGACTAGACAATGTAAGGGGACTCGAGCCTAGGGCAACATCATGTAGAAAGACCCCGTGTCTGGATGACCATGATGAATGTAGCACACTGAGAGAAGGCCAGCATAACGGAATCTCAGAGAGCAGGAGGGCTGCATGGAAGTAACGGGGCTGAAACAACAGTCAGGTGGTACATCATTGCAGTTGTGTAGACGATGCTTAAGGTAATGTGCAGGGCCTAGCATATTGTTGGCATTGATTATGTAGGCAAGACACCACTCCTATGAACTTCTTAGATCTAGAGATGAGCCAAGCTCTCCAGGAAGTACCTAAAGTACCCCTCTTTATGGAAACCATTAATCTTATCATTGCGCTGGCAAGTCTAAGTGAGAAAGATGAGCCCAGACTTATAGTGCTTGGCTCCAGGCCCTGCCCGAGACAAGGACAAGACATTTGTTAGCTCTACCCATCATGGTAATGCAACAGCAGCTTCAGAAATATCCAGAAAATCTTTACCAAAAAAAGATATTCCTGGGGATTGAAATAATTGAAGAGCTTTATTTCCTACCCCAAGATACATTTTTAGCAATGAGTAGATAAGAGTCTATGACAAATCCAGCTAATATATCTCATAGAAAACTAAGTCTAGCTATGGACTTCAGAGTAAAGAGAAAAAGTGATTTTCTTTACCCACCCAACAATTAATGCCCAGTCTTTATGGAAGTCAGCCTTCAGACATAGCAAATTCTCTCTGGAGGGTCAGCTCAAAAGTGACTCTCACGAGAATCAAATGAAGTAACAGAACAGAGAATGAACTCTGTTAATTTATTAATTTATGTGGAGATTTTTTTTCTAAGAACTAGGGTGGTCCAGAAATGGAATTGGGTACCTGTGGTTGTTTGAATGAGAATAGTCACCATAGCCTCATATGTTTGAATGCCTGGCCATCAGTTAGTGGAACTGTTTAGAAAGGGTTAGGAGATGAGGCTTTGTTGAAGGAGGTGTGTCACTGGGTGGGCTTTGATATTTTGAAAGCCTACACCAGGCCTAGTCTCTCTCTCTCTCTCTCTCTCTCTCTCTCTCTCTCTCCCCCTGAATAGAGAACAGGATGTAAAGCCCTGCCCGCCTGATTTCCACATTGATAATCACGGACTAAGCCTATAAAACAGTAAGCAAGCCTCCAATCAAATTCTTTCCTTTATAGGAGTTTCCTTGGTCATGGTGTCTCTTCAAAGCAATAGAACAGTAACTAAGACAGTACCTTAGAAAAGTCTCAAAATTTAAACAATTAGCCAGAAGACCACTTGGGAGATGTTCTAGATGTGGGTTGGTCTTTAAGATCATAAACGTTTCTTCTTACTATGAGGATCTTAGAGGCAAATGAATGAGTTGAAACAGTTGCTGTAGGATGAAAAGAAATGTGACATCAAAGGGGGATAAAAAATACTCATTACTACGGACAAAAGGATTGACCTTCATTTAGAGTAGAATCAACTTATGTCATTGCATTTAATCTCTTGTGGGCTTGTGGACCAGGAAACAGGTAGGGGGAATCTGATTTGTCCTTTCTGGAAGCAGTGGCTTCCAACTTGAACTTGCATTTGCACCTCCAGCAAACTCAAGTGGATGTGCTTTTCAGATTTGAGGAGTTGGACTAGAGTTATTATAGTTTGGAGGGATATTACTCATCCATTGTGTTGTAGTAAATTATTTCAGAACTTAACAGTTCAGAATAACAAATGCTATATTGCACAGTTTCCCAGTGTTAGGAGTCTTGGAGAGTCTCAGTAAAGGTGGTTCTGATTCAAGGTCTATCATGAACATGCAGTCAAATGTTTATCTAGGGCTGCAATCATCTGCAGGCTTACAGGGCTGGAGAGTTCGAGACTGAGCTCACTCCTGTTGTTAGACGGCTGACTCCTTCTGGCAATTGCTAGAGACCTTCAGCACTTGGGACTTTTCCTAGCTTACCTGAGAGTTTTTATGATGTGCCATATGGCATTCCATACAGAGAATGATCCAGACCTGAAAGAAATGTGAGAAAGAATCCTAAAAGGAATCAAGGGTGGTACGTAGATACGGAGATTAGCTACAACTTAATAATAAGCAAGTAATCTGGCCAGTCAAAATGGACCACATAGTTAAACAGAACTACAAAAATAAAATTAATGAGTTGTCAATAAGCATAAAGGGACATTATCAAGAGTGAAAATTTAGAGTTTAATGATATACTATTATAAAATCATGGGGATAGCTAAAAAAATCACAACACCAAACAACAACAACAAAACAAAAACCTGAAAACACCAAGACTGGAAGGGTATATAAAATAGAATGATCATATGGCCCTACTTTTTTTTTTTTTTTTGCTGGGAGTGTGAAACAGCATAGTCATCAGAAATCAGTTTAGTTATTTTGACCAATGACCACCCAACTCACAGATATTCATCCAGGAGAAATAGCTCTACCTGTTCCCATTTGAATGTCCTTAAGAAAATCACTCAAAATGACCAAGACCTGTCATCTAGTCAAGTGTCTGTCGAACAAGCTGCGGTATACAATGAACTGTTACTTAACCTTTCTCACTGAAATCTTCAAGCTTTAATATACAACAAATCCACCAAATAGCCATATATTGATTGCATGTAAATCTTACAAACATTATACGAATGAAAGAAGTTAGAGGCAAGAGGGTATATGTGACCTGTTTTCTGTTTTTCTTTCTGTATATTTGTATGTCTATTTGTCTCCCTCTGCCTGCCTGCTTAGCTATATCAGTCATCTATCTGCTGTCCATCTTATTTATCTAAAAATTAGTCCAAATAAGGTCAGTGATTTCTTGAGTAGGAGTTCAGGAAGGTGACTTCAGAGTGGTGTGAAGAATATTCTGTAGTAATGGAAATATTCTATAGCATTGTTGTGATAATTATGTGAGTTTATGTACCATATACATATATGTTTCATGAAGGTTGACTTTTAGGATAAGATATATATATATATATATATATATATATATTATAAAATGTTAGACATGCAAAAGATATGTCACAAGAACAAAGTAGCCGTTGGAAACTTTATTGACCCATTTTAGTTCTCCAGGATTATTTTTGCAAAAATAATATGTAAAACAATGAAATTAATCACTGTTATTACATGCATAAATATATTTAGGTAAACAACTCCAGATGTAAAATTCCTACAATAGGAAGATACTTACAATTTTTTAAAAATATTTATGACAAGTTATCATATTATAAGCATTACAAAAGGTCTTAATAAATTTCCCAAATAAAATATTGTAGAGACAACTTTATCAAAACACGGTACCAAAACCTAGAACCAAATGATTAAGGTATAGTTTTTAAAAATTATTTTAAAGCATAAAATGTTCTACTTAAAATCTTTTGAGTCAAATCAGATATTAAAACAAAAACTATAGTTTAAAATATCCAATACCAAATGGTCATCCTGAAAATATACACACAAGCAACACTACACAAACATATATATTTTAGAATATGTTTTTATGTGTGCATATATGCATGTACAACAATGAATGGAAAAAGGGTCCATGAATTTGAAAGAGAGCAAGGTATGTTAGAGGATTCAAAGGGAGAAAGAGGAAGTGAGAAATGTCATAATTATAAAAATAGAAAAGCAAAATAGGTACATCTCAATGGTATATTATTAAAGAGGGACTCAAAGGATAAAATAAAACTGAAAATAATTTTACATTTAATTAACTAACTCATTAAATATTTATTGAAGGCCTACCAATTCTAGGAAATTTTCTAACTTCAAGGAAATAGCTGTAAATATATATAACTTTCCTTTTAAGTTGTATGCTAATTGAAGAACACAGAAAAGAAATAAAGCATATATTTATTTTAGAAAGTGGTAAGTTCTGTAAATAAAAATAAATTTTAGTATATTAGCTAGCCATGAGGAGAGATGGCACGCTATTTTATACACGTTGAAGGCTTCTCTGGAAAGCTGGTGCATGGGCAGTCTTGAGGGAAGAGAGAGCATCAGGTGTCAGTCCTTCACACACTGAACCAGTCCTTCAAATGGAGTTAGCCTGTTATAGTCAGAAGAGGCAAAATACATATTCTAAAAAGTGCCCAAGGAAGCGGAAGTGGATCATTGATGGGAAGAAAAGTCAGGACAATTGTTTGGGGTCAGAGTGTATGGTATCTGAAAGGTCACTGTGAGGGGAGCATGGGAATTTCAGAAGGATTTGTGTAGAGGCTATACAAGTTATGACTCCAAATTAGCCGGCTCCCTGCATTCATCTGCTCATGCTGCTGTGACAGGATATCACAGACTGGCTAAGTGTCTTAAACAACAGACCTAGTGTCACATCTGATGGCTGGAAGTCATGAACCATAGTAGGTCGGGGTAGTATCTGCTAAGACCTTTTAAGATGTCCTGACACACTTTTCCTCATCTGGAATCTTCTCTGTGTGTAAGGAGAGGGACAGAGAACATTTCCCCGTCTTAAGAGGATAGTGATCCCATCAGTTTGGGATCCTTTACCTTATTTAGCCCCTGAAAGGTTCTACCTTCAAAGGTAGTCACTTTGAGGGTTCAGATTTCCACTATAGACTTGAGAAGGATACAATTTAACCTCCCAAAACTTATGAAGTACTTTTCTGTTTCCACAATAACACAAGGATAAGCTCAACATCAGTGGATTGGGAACATTTTTTTGCTTGCTTGTGGGTTTGTGGGTAGTTGCTGGGGGTGATCTCAGGTGGAGTTGTCTGGTCTTGAGCCCAGGCTAAAGGATAGAATGAGCTCCATATCTCATTTTGAATAAGTCAAAGAATAATTTGACAAAGCATGGGGATGGGTGGGTTCTTTTTATGACAACAAAGGCAACTTGAGAGTACAAAATTCAACCACATAAACACATTTCAAACTTCTTCATGTGTTTTTAAAAGCCAAAATAGGTCACGTGGTCAAAGGGCAGAGGAGTCAACTTCACCTATCCTAGAGTCAAAGAACAGAAGAATCAACTTCATCTATCCATGAAGCCATGTCAAGGATGAGAGTGCATAATAATTCTGTATTATGGTGAAAGGTTGAGAACACTTACCTATTTAGCTACAGCATACACACCGCATCTCTGTTTCATTGACATCAGAAGAACTCTTCTTTCCTGTAGTGGTCCAGGTACCATGTGAAGAGCAAAGACTGATGCTGCAACCACACTGAAAGTAATTGTTCCTCATGGTATGATTGATGTGGGATTCCCGTCTGTATGCTGTGATTACCATTAATGAGTAAAGAAATTACTTTGGATCTATAGCAGGGCAGAACTTAGCTAGGCGGAGAAAACTAAACTGAATGCTGAGAGGAAGAAGAAGGAGTGAGAAGCCATGTAGCCCTGCTGGAGCCAGACAGAACTTTACCCAGTAAGCCAAAGCCATGTGGCGATTCACAGGTTGCTAGAAATGGCTTAAATTAAGAATATAAGAAATAGCCAGTAAGAAGCTAGAGCTAATGAACTAAGCAGAGACTTAATTAATGCAGTTTCTGTGTGCTTATTTCTTGTCTGAGCAGCTGGGCAGCCTGGAAACAAACAAGCGACCACCATACAACAAATTGGCACTCCAACATGGTTAGCTACATCCATGTAAAACTTGGGAAAGCTTAAAAAGGAATCCTAGACACAAAAGAACAGAGTTAAGCATGGTTTGGTAGCGACATTTTTTTGGGTGGGCTCTGTTTGCTAGAAGCAAGCAGAGACACGACTCCTTTAAGAAAGGTTTTCCTGATTCTGTGGTAGCAGAAAAAAAAAAGCTGCTCTGTTTTTGTTTTGAAATGGCTGTAGCTTCCTGGGCCATACTGCCAGTGTGAACTCTGATGAGGTCCGACTATGAAGCATTGAAATGGGGTTTGTGAGCAGAGTGTGACAACTTGCTTAATTGCACAACATAGACCCACTGTGTACCAGGAACTGAGGCAATATGTATGGCTTGCAGAGGTGATGAACAGACTTCTACCTTGTTAGACTGGGTGGAGCAAGCAGACAAGGCTGTATATACCCTAGCAATGTCTCTGCTTAGGTTTTAAAGAAACAGCATTTTAAGAAGCAGTCCTGGTCAGAAAATAATTACAGAAACGCAATAAAGACAAATTCAGATTTTTTTTTTTTAAAAAAAGACCTCTAAATGGGTCACAGTGCTGGATAAATGTATGTAGGCTTGGGAGAGAGAGAGAAAAGAGGAGTATAGTTATAAAAGCAAATAAATTGTTAAAAAATAAGACAAAGTCTTTAACAATACGGAGTACAGACAGTCATAGATTAAAGGGAATAAAGAAAAATAAGCCACGTAAAGATGAAAATTCACAGAGTCTGGATTATGTATATTATTGTGTTTTATTTGAATTTTCTGACTATGAAGGAACTAAGTAACCAATATATATATACTTTAAAGGCAATTTTTCTTCAAAATTTGAGTCTAAAGATATGTTACTTTGGAAAAGAGGTTATTCTTTTGTTTCCACAGAGAATGAGAACCTACAGATTTATTCCAGACTAATGTGGTTTGATGGACCAATATCTCCTGAAAGGTCACCTTGAACACCCCTCAAAAATTACTTTGCCCAATAAACAGCAGGAAGAAGTTTGGAGAGAGAGAACTATGCTCAAATTCTCAAATACTGTTTATAAATGTTTCTTTACATTTAAAAGGGAATATGCTATAGAGATTTGCATTGGTATGGATTTTGGTTTATTGATACAAATTTAAGGTCAATTTTGTTATATGTATATTTTGGCTCTTGATTATTGTATTGTGTTTATGCAGCTAATTTAAAAATGTAATGTATAATTAAGAAATGCAGGTTAATAGATAGTCATCTATAATTGCCAAGCTTGTAATCATGTCAGTTAGGTTTTCTAGATATATAGAGATATATTTCAATTAGATATGTATTCTTCAAATCTTTCAGAGACCTTCAGAATATGGCATTTAAAATGTTTTAAGAACTTAGGATTTTTCATGACAGTGAGACACATCTGCTCCTGGCAGCACCAATCTACTTCAAGAGTAAGATGGGCATCAAAGAGACTTCTTATGGAGTTTGTTAGCCATTTTGGCAAGAAACTGCTCCTGCCTGGACTGCTTGATGGTATGCTGTTGAACTGAACATGCAGAACCCACATAGAAATAACTGTTGATCTTGTCTAAAGGTGAGACGGTCTTTCAGGGTTCCTGCTTCATAAAAGAGACTACCAGACATTCTGCAGGACACAGAAGGAAGTGATTGACAAACTGGCAATATAAGCGGAATTGTCTTTGAAATTTCCTACTTTGTGGAAAAGTCTGTTGTATACTGTGGGCCTGTAGGCTGAAGATGGATGCCCCAATGGTACAGAAGAACTTTGGGTGACTGTCCAGGCAGCAAGATGTCTCTGTCAAATCTAGAGTTTTGGAAGTTGCTTATAATGCACTTCTTGTTAACTTAAGTAATATTATATCCTTCTGGAGTCTTTGATGAAGTTGAAGAATTGATAGAGTTTTCCTTAGTTATGATAAAAGGCAAAGTAGATATAAATATAGTAACTGTAATTCTTGCTTGATAACTGTTTTGTTATATGTATTTTTTTCTGTGTTAAAGTTAAAAACTTCTTTTTATTTATACAGAAAAGGGGAGGTGATGTGAGATTCCCCTCTGTATGTTGTGATTACCATTAATGAATAAAGAAACTGCTTTGGACTTATAGCAGGGCAGTATAGCATGAGGGCCGGCTTGTTGGGGTATCTGTTCCCGCCCAGTACCCCACAACCGGCAAGTCCCAGAGAAAATCAATCACACAGAGATATCTAAAGTTATAAAGCTGATTGGCCCATTAGGTCAGGCTACTTATTAGCTCTTATAACTTGTGCTACCCCATTATCCGTATCTACATTAGCCACATTGCTCAGTACCTTTTCCAGTGGGGCAGCTTACATCTTTCCTCTCCGGTGGTCTGGGCAGAACTGGAGAGGGAGCTTCTTGCTTCCTAGAATACTCCCATTCTCTTTGCTCCACCTCTACTTCTCGTCTGGTTTTCCCACCTCTACTTCCTGCCTGGCCAATCAGCATTTTATTAAAATACATGATTGACAGAATACAGGTAATTCTCCCACACCATTTCCCCCTCTTTTTTTTTTAACAAAGGAAAGTACCCATAGTCCATTTTTTGGGAATGTGGGCATAGTATCCCAGGCTACTTCCAGCTGGTTGGGGGTATTGATAATCTTATGGGGACCTAAAGAAAATTTAGAGTTATAATCAAGTCCTGTCTGGAGTATCCTGTGAGTCCTGATCATCTCAGGCAGCATCTTGAATCCATTCTGGATGTAGAACTCTGTATCCAGGCCATCTGTTCCTACTGGAGATTTCTCGGGTGGTCTTCCTTGATTGAACCTGATTTTTCTTAATTCAGAATGAATCCACAGCCTCTTATTTCCTGTGGAAACAAAAGCACAATCTCTTCTCCAAAGTAGCATACCTTTTGACTTCAGTTTTGAAGCCAAGGTATTTTCAAAATACCTATCTTGGTTAGTTCAGCAGCATTTATAAACAAATATCTTTTAGCAACTGTTGCTCCTTCCTCAGCATTCAAACAATTCAAAGAGAGCATAATAGCATACAGTATCAAGATTCTCTGTGTATTTTCCATCTTTATGTGACTTTATTTTAACCTCTATTTCTTTTATTTTTACTTTTACTTTTTGAGACAGGTTCTCTGTATATCTTTGTCCTGGAATAACTCGGTTGACCAGGCTGTCCTTGAACTCACACAGATCCCTCTGTCTCTGCCCTCCCAGTGCTGGGATTAAAGGTGTGTGCTACAACACCTTGAACTCACAGAGATCTGTCTGTCTCTGCCTCCCAGGCATTGGGATTAAAGGCATGTGCTACCATACCTTGAAGTCATAGAGGTCAATCTACCTCTGCCTCCCAAGTGTTGGGATTAAAGGTGTGCACTACCACACCCAACTACTTTCTTTCTTTCTTTCTTTCTTTCTTTCTTTCTTTCTTTCTTTTACTTTAAGAACTTTAACTTTTAGGCTGCATATATTTTTAACACACTGTAAACCATTTAGTGATTTTCTTCATCTTTGAATCTCTCTTTACTGTATATCTATCTTTTTCTGACCACATGAGCCTTTAATTTACTAAGCAATATGGAGAGCCATGGCTTTGATGGCTAGATCTAGCCCATTCCTTAGCTTTCCAGCCTCATGGCAGAGGACCACTGGAGCCATTTTTATTGCCACAACTCTGTGGCGGTTCAAGGTCCCTGCCAGCAAGCAAGCTGCAGCATTCTGCTCACAGACCACACTCAGTTGGACTGCCTGCCTGAAAGAGTCAGAGTTTGCCCTGGCAGGATGGCCCAGAAAGCCGACATTTTAAAATGGCACAGCTTTTTTCCTACTATGGTTGAAAACTGAAAAGCATGAGTTCAGCTTTTCATCAACACCATTTAAGTGTTTCGTGGAAGGACCTCTTAAAAGAGCTACAGGGTTTTGCAGCTAAAGCTGAGTCAGGAAGCCTCTCTTAAATGAGAGCACTTGCTTGCCTCTAGCAAACAGAGTAGAACCGAGAAATTGCTGCTACCAAGAAAACATGCTTTACTCTATTCTTTCCCAAGCTTTCTCAGGCTTTGTGTGGATTCAGTTATCCATGTCTGGGCGCCATCTGTAACATGAGGGCCAGCTTGTTGGGGTACTGAGTGGGACAGAAACCCCAACAAGCCAGCCCTCATGTTGCAGGGCAGAACTTAGCTAGGCAGAGAAAGATAAACTGAATGCTGGGAGGAAGAAGGAGAAGTCAAGGAGAAGTCACGTAGCTCTGCTGGAGCCAGACAGAACTTTACCTGGTAAGCCAAAGCCATGTGGCAATACACAGATTACTAGAAATGGGTTAAATTAAGATGTAAGAGATAGCCAATAAGAAGTTAGAGCTAATGGGCCAAGCAGTGATTTAACCAATATAGCAGTTTCTATGTGGTTATTTCTGGTCTGAGCAGCCAGGAAACAAGCAAGTGACCCCCTTACAACAATATGATATTGCCAGTGTGCTGCTAATATCCATTGCTTCTTAGGTTTCTGAACCACTGAACCCGATGCTGTTTGAGGGATCAAGTTAGTTACTCTTTCATTCTATGAACCCCTGAGACAACTTGGAAGTATTAACAATGTAAATATGAATCAACTCTAGATCGCAAGCTAAAATATTCTTGTTTCCCTTACTTTTAACTTATCTGCCTAAGCATAGGTATTGTAGCTAGTGTGTGTCTTGACTTTCTGCTGATCGTAATTAAGCAAATGGATGAGGAGGGTGGGGTTACATTGTATCCAAAGTGAAAGAGTGTGCAATGATGACCTCAGGCAGGGAAGCAGAATTATTAACAAACTTGTGGCTGAGAAAGATTCCAATCAGTTGAGGAATTCAGTATCCAAGAGATAACTGAAGGTATCTTTAGCAATTAAAACTGAGGAAAAACCAGCCCATAAGGAACCTGAGAGTTGATCACTAGCTTAAAAGGGACTATTTAACTGTCACTTACTCACTAAGTTGATAACTATTCATTAAGTGCTGCCTTGGTTCAGGCACACTATTCTGTATATCAGGGAAGAGCAATTAATAAAATGAGCGTATCACTACTGATGTGTACCTTGTTGATGGTGAAGGGCACAAACAATAAATAAAGTCAGAAAAACTTTGGTGCAATAACAAGATAAAGTGGTAAGGAGAAAAAAAAAACAACCAAGAAGTGCTAAGGTGTGGTGGGTGGAATGGGTGCAGTTTCAGGGTACATGACCAAGGTAAGTAACATTTGAGTGAAGATAAGAAGGCGGACATTGGGTATGAGGGTTCTGCACAGAGTGATGCTAGCCAGTGTTGACTAACAGTGGTGACTACTTTGACATAGGAATTGAAGATAGTGCTAAAGTCAGTGTGTGGGAGGGTAGATGTGGCTAGGCAGGTGATGGGATGGATGTGAAAGAAGCTCAAGTTGAACTCTTAAGTTGTCACAATGCCTCAAGAGAGATGAGGAGTCATCAAAGTGCTTCAGCTATACGAGAAAAGATTGTAATCCACCGTCAACAATGCCAGCTGGGGTACTATGTTGAGTGGAAGGAGGAAGGAATATAATTCCATATGCCTAAGAATATAGTCAGTGATAGAAGGGACTGAGTTTCCTAAGTCTCTTACACTGATTGTATACTAGTGAGACTGGCTACCCACTCATCTTGGAGTTCCACTCAGCAACTTGCCACTGGTGGGTCCCAGAAGATGCCAGGGATATAGTTACTGGCAATCTCCTACGTGAAACAAAGCATCAGAATCAAAGACATCACAGCTTCCCATATGCAGCAGGAGTCTGTGATTCTGCAGTATGCATTACCTCACTCCCCTAAGTAGAGGATAAGCTCCATACGTACAGGAAGCTTTGTCTATTCACTGCTCATCTCCCAGTGCCTAGAACAGTGGCAGCATACAGCAATCAGTAAGTAAATGCTGCTAGATACACAGATGTCTCTGCTGGACTTGTTGCATGACCTTGAGTAAGACTCTTTCATGCGCCTTACATGATATGAAGTGGGTCTGGAGGGCAATGACGACCGTGATAGATCAGCTAGCCTTTGGTTGCCATTTAAACTCCAAGCTACTGTTTCTAAAGCTTTTGTAGGCCAAGAAAAAGACTTTTATGGGAAGAAAAGTTAGGGGTAAGTAAGATCAAACCTTAGAAATGAAGAGTTACAGGTAACCTCTGGGGCTGGGAGCCAGGTCACTCTCTGAAAATAAAAGTGTATTGTCCTCTTTGACATACACAACATTCTCATAAATGGAGGAGGTTAATCAGGAACTCAGAGTCTAAGGCGCCAAGAATCACCCAAGCACAATGCCTTTGCTTAAATAAAGTGCTCCCAGGCCCCAAAGTTCTCTTGGGAAAAGCAATGTAAGTAACAGCAGAGACTCCACTTGAGGATATCGAAAATACATTTTTTAATTTTGAGTAAGTTCACAAGTGACAACAATGACATTTCTTTCAACACATAGGCCCATTAAGTCCCAACCCTACCATGTGTCCCCAGAAGGCGATGGTTTCAATTCCCTTGAGGTTTAGCAGAGTTGTCAACATCAACAGGCTGGTTTATGGGAATCAGATGTGCTACCAGATAAGCCGGAGCCATGCTGTCATGTTTACTGATAGACAGAACCACATATAACATGATGCACAATAGGCAACTATAATGAGCTCACTCTGCACTTAGCTTGAGTTCCTGTCCAAGGGAGAGGGGTTTTCAACACCAAGAAGGATGCAAATATGTATGTGTTCCATCAGCCTTTCCTACACACGACTTTAATAACACATGAGAAGAATCTGAGTTTATCTTTATTATAACCTAGGAGGGGAAAAAGAAAAGAACAAAGTTTAGCTATTGATTGTCAAACTCTTGACGTTATTTCATTTAGTGTTCTATTAATACTGGGAAGATGGGCCTGATGATGTCCCCAGTTTATAAAGAAAGAAATTTGAAGCTCAGTGAGAGTTAAGTGACTGTTCCGTGGTACCTAGTAGAGAGCAAAGACAGTTCTCAAACCTTTGGCTTCCCTTAAACTGTAGTATATACTAAAAGATGATGTCACTGGCTTTTGAACCAAAATAGTATTTACAATTACAGTGATGAATATACAGTATCTGTCCCGCTTGGTCCTAGAGCACAGCATCACAGGAGAGGCAGAAGAGGCAGAGCAGATCAGCTGGGAGAAGGGAAGGTTAGGGCTAGGGGCTAAAAAAGTCTATGAGATGGGATCCGATCTGCTGCCCCAGTGACATCCAGAGTATGGCTTATGTCCCCAAGTATGTAGACATCTATTTTCACCACTAGTTGTACAATAAAGTCACCTTTATTCCGGGGACCATTATCTGCTCAGGCCTGAAGGTCCCTGCGGCGTCGGCCAAAGGCTTCAGAGCCCACATTGGTGGGCACGAAGTTGTCCTTCACCACACCCCCTGACCTGCTCAGCAAACCCGCTAGCCGATGGGTCACACAGGTGGCAGTGTTGCAGGATCTCTTCTGGGCAGTGATGCTGATATTCAAGATGGAGAGAGAGAGAGAGAGAGAGAGAGAGAGAGAGAGAGGGAGAGAGAGAGGGGGACGCCTGTCAGTGAGGCTGGGAGGTGTCTGCCCCTTGCAACTATCATGAGACTATTGCTGCTCTCAAAAGCACCAATTAGCTTTAAGTGTTCCTCCCAAACATGGTTATCAGAATAGACAATCACAAGGCCATTATGGGAAATGCTGTGATTGCTTCCCTTAGATAGTCCCAGAGGCATTAGAAAGCTCAAAGTGGATTTTGGGGGTGACTTACCATAGAACACAGGGTCAATCATGGCCATATAAATAAAATTAGGCCAGGATGTATAAATCTAGAGTGAATTTTGATGCCACCTCAGAGCCCATTCACAAGGACTGTAGAATCCATGTCCCAGTCTCACAAGTGTCCCCTCCCTTAGTAAAGTGGAACCCCCTCCCTGAGTCTTACCTGAATGAAGAACGGAGTTGGAGCATCCATCCCAGCAATGCTTACCTGCTCCTTGGCGCCTCTCTTGCTACTGCTTGAGCTGAGTCATGGGCACCACTCCCAGAACTGTTTGGTTAACCTTAGGGCTAAGACTACTTCTAACCTCAAGTCCTGAACTCCATGAAGCCTGAGATGTGGGCTAGAGCAATGACCACCATGGCTCAAATCTTTTTAGAAAAATAGTTTTATTTCCCGAATGACCAACACTTTCAGAAGCAAGACTGAGAAGCTCTGCCAGGAAGCCAGAGGCCAGCCCTTGCTCTCTACTGTCTTCCTGGGTGATTCCCTTTCAGCCTGTGACTCCTCCTTTCTCCTCACCCACTGGGGATTCCAGATATCATCCTTTGCCTCAGGAAAGCAACCAGTAATAGCCCGGAGAGCAACCAGAGAGGAACTACATACATCAAATTATAGGAAGAAAGCAAAGAGAAATCAGAAAGGAGAGGAGAAGCTTAGTTGCCAAAATGGGTGTGATGGTGTATCTCCAGGTCCTTGGCCACATCCCTTTTCTTGCCAGGTGCTCCAACCCCAATTGCAGTTTGGGGGAAGGTGTGAAACTTGTTGAGGTCCTGTGTGTATGTGCCCAGCATGCAGGTACTCAGATTCCCACACCGCTTAGATCTGGGGCTGTCCAGGCTGCAGGGAAGAGACATGCCAGGCAGTATGTGCACCAGGGGCTGACCCTTTGTGCAGCCAGCAGGTTAAACCAGGCAGGAGACTAGACACCGGGACAGAGGGTGGGTGGAGGTCGGCTCACACAGACTCCATGGGGAAGGTTTGGGGGTGCAGTGGGCCAGGACAGTGTGGGGAAGGGCAGAGGAAAAGGATGGCTCTTTCTGGCACCCATGTGCTGTTCAGTCTCTCATGCTCGACAGGGTGTTTGGATGCAGGTCAGCATGCTTTTTCTTGGGTGCTAGAGCCAGGCCAGGGTTGGTCTGTTTCCAGGCTTGGGGCACAGGGGGAGGCAGGGATAGGAAGGGGTGCTTTCCTTGGCTCTGTGACCACAATCACATCCACACAGAGGTTCCCAGACTTTGACTTTATTTTTATCATTCTTAACTCATCCTACCCCAGGAAATTTCCCCTGTATTAGCAAACTACTTTCTACAGTGATCCACACCTTCTCTTAAGTGCTTTCAGAAATAAATCTTTCAGTGTGATTTAACCACAGTCTCACCAGATGACTTCTGTCTTCAGCGGAGCCTCAGAATAGCTGGGCCCCATGTCCTGTTAAGCAGCAGCCAGATGACCAGGGCGTTCTCTCCTACCTCCTGGGTTCTGCCTTGCTGTGGTTGTGCTAGGCAGGGTATGGGACCTTACCTGGAACCCTCAGCCTCCTGCTCCTCCTCCTGCTCCAGCTCCCTGGCTTTCATCTGCACATAGTCCTGCACCAGGGCAGCCAGCAGGCGAGCTTCCTCTTCACTGAGAGTGGCCATGCCTGGGCTGCTTTCCAAGGTTGACCTGTGGAGGGGTGCAAACCTAGCACCATCTCTGATGGCCTGCCTGCCACTTCCCAGAGAGGCTTGAACCAGTGTTCTCATTAGTGGTGCACTAGAGCCAGGCTAGGAATTTTGCAAGTTAAATGGTAAGTGCAACCGTAATTAAACAATTAAATGACAAAATAATTAGTGTTGAATCTGAAATGGGGGCTCATTTTAATAAACAATTTTTAAGATTTTTAAGTATATGAGAATAGACCAACAGATTATAAGTTAGTCAGTTTTATTGGTAAATTACCAGATTAGAGTGAAATTAATATCTCATATGAATTGAGCAGATACATTTGACTATTGATACTAAATTTGGGGAAAAGAGCGGCCAAAGCATTTTGGGAGTTAAGGGGCTATGTGAGGTTTACAATGTTAAGTGGTGCCATCCTGTTACTGTCTGAAAATGATGGATCTCCATCTTTATATCAGAAAAAGTTTATAGTGGACTTCTGTGTGTATGTACACACATGTATCTCCCTGCACAGAGCTAGTTTTTAAAGGCTCAGCACTCTACAGTTAACTGCAAGGATCCGTCCAGTCCCAGGACAGTAGAGTGTCCTTAGACTCACCCGAAAGGCACTGCGTGGAGACTGCCTGCTTGGTACAGGAGCAAGATGCTGACAACCAGGAACGGGGAGAACTTCAGAAAGCCCATGACACCTCCCTGCAAGAGAAGAATGACATCATCCTTTTTATTTGCTTCTCTTTTGCATCATTCCAAAGTTCTATGTGCCCATAGACTTGGCCTTCTGTGGACTCCGGCCAGTGACTCCCTGGCATTTTGGCTTCATGCTGGTAACTACATTTCTCATCACCTTTGCTTTCTCACTGGCAAAGAAGACTGCAAGGTCCAGTGGGAAGGCAGTCCATATGGTTTGGGGGAAATTCTACAGATGTAAGGTGGTGGTGTGTGCCACTTCATTTCATCTGCCTCGTAGGTCAATCAAATTGTTGGTCAGCCCCATGGAGTCCCAGGGGCCTTCTGTCCCTACATTTACCCCCATAGAAAAGCTTAGAGCTATCTTCCCTTTGTAGGGCTTTTGTAGACACCCAAAAATGTGAGAAAGAAAGGCGATGGAGAGGGAATCTTTCTGCCTTGGAATCTGTGAGGAATTGAAGCCTGCACAGCTCAGCCGCTCCACCCTCTGGCAGCTCAGTCGCCTGCAAGAACCTATCTAAACTTCAGACCCAAGACATTTCTCTGTAACCCCAGGGTCCTGAATCTGGGTTTACAATTGAGGCTGCTGGCTCAGTTGGTGCTTGGTCCGGACTCGGAACCAGTTTCTCGGGAAACGTGAATATTGAATGCACGGTTTGATGAGGGCTACTCCTGACTGCGTGCGCGGTGCCTGGCGGAGAGTTCCGAGATTGGCGGATCAGGTGTGCCTAGGGCTAGACCAGAGCCCGCACTCCAGGGAGATCGGAGGAAGGCTCTGTGAACCAGCGCTTTCGGGTTCTACCTGGATCGGGGTCTGACATGAACCTCGGATTAGCAGAGACCAGAACCCGCAGGGAAGACAAACTAGAGAGGACTAACAGCGAGAGCAAGAGAGAAGAGAGAAAGTAGATCGACACACCTGAGCAGGAATCTCAGGGCTCACCTGGCAAACGGTGGCTTGGAGCAGAGACTGCAGGGTCCTGCTAGGGCCGGGCGGAAGTTGCGGTGCGGTGACTCCTGAGCTGGGCAGTGGCTCCGGTGCCTCCCAGTGCCCGCAGCTGCTTTTATTCCCGCCGCGGTGAGTCGGGAGGGGTCCCGGAGCGCTGGGCAGCCAATGGGTGGAAGTGCCCCGTGCCCCAGACAGATTGCGTCACCTCGGTGCTTCCAGAACCCAGAGCATCTAGCAAGATGATACCATTTGAATTTGAATTGAGGTCATTGATGGAAGTCGGGGGGGGGGGGGATGGTGGGATCAATGAGAAACACCCTTAAAATTAGCGGGAATTTGGAAGGTCTTTTGACGTCATGGTAAATTTTATTTCTTCTTTCCCGCTTGACTTGACCATCTCTGGACACCAATCTCCGAATCTTGAAAAGTAGGGTCCAGGACCTCAGGCACTTCTGCTGCTTGCCTGACTTGTAATCCCCACCCCGGAGCCCCTGGCGCCTAAATTAGGAGTTCAGGGCATCCTTAGGGATGGAACTTCAAGGCTGGCTCCTACAGCATAGCACAGGGGGAGGCTCGTAGGCAGCAGTGGTTGTTGCTGTACGTAAGGGCTTTGCTAGACCTGAGTCTTGTTGCAGTTGTGCCGTTGCGTGTTAGGTGACCACGGGCATAAACAAACAACAACAAAACCCTTCCCCTCTCAGCTCAAAACAAAACAAAAATCTACATGAAAACTCAACACGGTCCTCTTCTCAATGGGTACCATTGACCCCTCTGAAGGGCCTGCTAGTAGACAGAAATCTTGGTGTTTCCTGGGCTGCAAAATCTCTCCTATCCTCTAGTGGGAATTATCTACTCAGCTTAATTCTCAATATGCTGTACAGCTCAATCACAGTGTGAGGAGGGGTTCCATATTCAGCTGGGTCCTGCTTGGAGCAGCGGGGAGCAGGTAGTACGGATGGTGCCAGGAAGGACCAGATGCCCCCAAGTCTCTGCTGTAGACCCCCCACTTCCTGCCTGGCTATCTATCTCGTCACGTCTGGCTGCCTGCCTGCCTACCTGCCTCAGGATTTGCACAGCTGCCCTTTTGCTTCCCGTTGCTGTTTGCCAAGATGTGGCACTTGTTCTGGGTCCTCATCCTACCCCCACGCTGAGAGCCCTGACTAAAGAGCTGAAGAGCAGGCTAGCTTGCCGGTGCAGCGGCGCCGCTGCCCATGCTAACCCTCATCCTCACTATCAGCCGCTCTCATCTTAGCAGATTCCCCTTTACTTCTAAGCAAGTATCCTCCCAAGATAGCACAAACCACTCGCAGCAGTCGCTGTGGCCCCCCGGGGGGGCGTCCTTAGGGGTTCTCAATCAAATTGTCCCAAGCCTACCCTCGAGCCTCTACTACAGTCCATCCCACTAATCCCGCAACTCGCTCGCTCCATCTCAAGAACAAATCTGCACGTACTGTCAAGAAGGGATGTGCTCTGTCACACCCCGTGACGGATTAGCTTGATTTGATCCTTCTCATACCCCATCCACTAGTTTGGAGACTCAGTCTGAGCAATGAGCTCCGGGAGCACCTACAGCCGGGAGGTCCTAGCGTAGGCACTTGCTATGTGGGGACAAAGAAGCCACTCCGCAATTGTTGAGGTCTGAGCGATCTGCTCTGCACCCCAGCAACCAGTCTAGACAGCCTGAGTGGCAAGCACAGCGGAGCATCCAGGACTGCGGGGGTCCACGGGGAGGAGTGAGTGCAAGGATCCCGGTTTCCCGTTTCCCTAGACAGAGCAGAAATCAGCTTCCAAGAAGGCTCGAATTGGGCATGAAGCTACAGTACTTGTGTCAGCCCTACCAACATCCCAGAGATCTGTCCCCAGAATCAGAGTAAACGGACCTTCTGCCTTAGCTTCTGCAGCAGCTACCTGGAGCGAATAAAAACAGCAAGAACTGAGTGTCAGGGAACCCTTTCCAAAAGGCCTGCTCTCAGGACAGCAACCGAGACCTATCCAAAGTTGGAAAATGGGCTCGGGCGAACGATGACAGGCAGGAAACCAGAGATGGAAGTTTTTGATTGCCGCTGGGATTAGAATTCCTAGGCACAGCGATCCCTGGCACCTGAAAGCAGACACAGCAGACACACAGAGTCAGCCTTCCTGACTTTCAGGCAGTTTAGTTTCTAAGCCCTGGCCTGAATCTTCATGAAAAATTATGAGACAAGTTGGAGACAAGCTGGCAAGGGCTGAGATGTCAGTGGCATGCAGCAATTGGGTCACTGCCACTTGGGGCTGATGTACAGAATCATTGATTGTGTTCAGGTGCCAAAAGCACCTGGGGAATTGGTTTCTTCTTTCAACTCCAGAGAAGTCTAATTAATATATGTGACCCTGAAATCATTTTCAGCAGATGTATTCCTTATAAGCATTTCCTGAGGGGAGGACTCATGACTTTGACCCACACACCACTGTCTTTTTGGCAGTGTCACTGGGTGGGTTTTGAGCTCTGGTCTGTCTGCATAAACTGTTCTCTCAGACTTCGGAGCTTTCCTTCTTTCCATACCACGAAACCTGCAGCTTCAAGTCGCCACGTCCAGATGGCGCTGCTGTCGCCTGCCGCAGTCGAACAATTGAAAACCTTAGAAGAGGCGGTCTCTTTCAAGAGAAGCCGGTGTTGTCTCTCTCTATGATTTTGTTGGAAGTGCCTAGGAGCACAGTCAAGGGGTCTGGAAGGCTATAGTTCCTTTCTTTGACAAGTAGGACCTTACCTGCACTGCACACCAGTAGACTTTCCGCCAATATCAAAAGCATGCAAATCAGTTCGTTGTAGAAAATTCAGTGCTCAGTGCCCCAAAGTCGCTCGCAGAACATCAGGGCAGAGTTAAAATCTCGTCCTGCTGCGTTTCAAATTTAACAGCACAAACTTCCGTCACAGTTTCCCGTTTCCTTGATAACGTTTCCAGGACCAAGACTAGGAAGTAATAAGAGTTTTCCTGGAGCGAAATGCAAGACAGCCCTGCATTTACAGAGGGATGGCGGTGCTTAGACCTCCGCCTGCGCGGATCTCTGAGATCTTTTCCCTGCTCTCCTGAAGCTGTGAGGGAAAGTGCTGATCTCAAAACAGTCCTTTGGCCAGTTAGCATTTTTTTTTTTATGGTCGGTCGTTGTGTGACTTTAAAATCTGTAAGTCATTTAATTTTGAAACGTGTTAGTTTGAAAAAGGTCAGTTTTACAACACTCCAGTAAATCCAAATTGTAATATTTATTTTCATTCATTCTAGTCAGATTCCTGCATGCTTTGATTTTGAAGTAAAATTATAGACCAAGTCTTGTAGAAAAATCTTAAATCAACTTGCATGTAGTCAAAGGTTTACTTGTAAAAACGTGCTCTTCTTTTTTTAGATTTATTTTGTATATATTTAAAAACAAAATACTTTAATATATGAAAATACAGAAAACATTATAGGAAATAAGAGAGAAGTGAGCCGTGTTCTTTTGTGGAGGTCTTCAGAGCAGTTGGATTTTTATAGATCTTACAGAGGACATCATTGTTTTATTGACAGTCTAAATCTAAGCTATCTAAAACATGTTGCATGTGTGGTAAGCCTGAATGTTATATAAAATGCATTGAAGTAAAACAAAGACAGAATATTATAAATATTAAAACTTGAGCCAGTGGGATGGGTCCATTGATAACAGGGATTCTGGGCCAGTCCAATGACCAAATTTCACTTCCTGGAATCCCGGTGAAAGGAAATAAATGATTTCTGAAAATTGTTCCCTGCTTTCCATGTGTTCAGTATAGCACAGGCACACCTATACTCAATCACTAATTATAAGCAAAATAAAAATAAAAGATGTTAAAGCTATATTTAATCTGATCTGTGTGTTGCCAACTATCTATCTATCTATCTATCTATCTATATAATCTTCACATTCTCAGCAGCTTGTTAAGATGGCTATTATTGTCTATGGGCAGAGGAATAGCAAGAGTGTTTGTTTTGAATTAATTATATTTCTCAGTTTTCTTTTGAGTACTTAAAATGTTTAGGACATGCTTATTAGTTGGCCACATCAGGAAGGAGGCCTGGGCTCTTGGATGTAGGGACAGACTCATAAGGAGCTATGATTATATCTCTCTTCCTCAGGGCTAATGTGATTTGTGGTGAGAGGCTCAATGACCAACCATAAATCATTTATAGTTCCTGGACCAATATTTAGGAGACTGACAGTTTCACAGCGAGAAAGTAAATATTGACGATACCACTTACGATAAATAAGTTGCTGAAGAATGAGACCCAAGTTAGATTCATAACAATACTCACAGAATACATTTCAATACTTCAAAACTCACTTAACTTCCCATATTGAAGGTGACAGATCGCTTCACCTTGTCTGCTTTGTGGATGACTTCATGGAATCCATGGTTTGGCCAGTGGAGGTCATGTGTTTGTTGGGGACGAGTTAGTAGAAAGAGGTAGGAGTTAAGAGACAGACTTCTTATTCCAACTCCTACATAAAAGGATAAGACTGAACCAGTCAAGTCTCCACATTTGTTTTATGACTGTATTGGATTGAAAGTCTCAAATTCCTATCTGATTCTGACCTATAAATGAGCTGAGAACTTCATACCATATTCATAGTACTTTCTTTGGCTTACTCTGCTTGCTCCTTCTTACTGAAATTGTCTTGTGAAGGGAGCTGGAGACATGGCTCAGCAATTAAGAACACTGACTGCTATTCCAGAGGACCTGGGTTTAAGCCCCAGCACTCACATGGCAGCTAACAACTGTCTGTAACTTCTTGGGGACCCAGTGCCCTCTTCTGGTCTCCATGAGTACTATATACACATGGTGCAAAGACACACATGTATACACAAATCAAAATAATTTTAAAAAGGAATTGTCTTGTGAAGAACGGCTGAAGAAGTCAACAGAAAAGAAGAAGAAAATGACCTTCTGAGACTGATACAACCAGAAAAGGTGTTGCCTCCTCTCACGAAGAATACATGATTTTTCAGAAGAAATGAAAGGAAAAGAAAAAACAATATCTTGGTCCTTGTCGCCAAAAGACGTAACAGCGTTTCATGACAGGGGGACAGAAAGCACGCCAGCTGGACTAGAGGCACTGTTTCCTGACTCCATGGTCTCATCTGGTACCTTGTCCTGAAGTTGTCAGCAGAAGCTTTGCACAATGGCTTCCTGGTAAATCCACCAAGAACCCAAAGCACGCTTGTTACGGATCCCGAGAATCAGCTCTGAAAGTACTCCTCAGATAGCTCTTCAGTGGAGAGAATGAAGAGTTTAACCTTCAGCCAGTCTTTCAACAAATACATAATGAATAATTTGGTTAGTAGATAAATCAATTGATGTGCACAAGGAAATAAATTAAAGAATAGATACAATACATGACATGCATTTTAGAAGGGCTGCAAAATGCAATTATGTGGTATGCATGATTGGAAATACTCTGTATGATTTATTAGAAACAGAATGAAATAAGTAAGACCTTTAATCAGATACAGGAGGGCTCAGATGAGTTGAGGGTGTGTTTTGTCACCAAAGGAGTAAAGAGAAAGCTACAACCAGGTAACTGGAATTCAGTGGAATATAGTGGGTTCCACTATAGCACCTCAGTGAGGCCCCTCTTTATGTTGTTTACACTCTGGGAAGGAAAGTCAGGTGCAAATGAAGCAAACAAATAAAGCTTTCCTTGGTTTTAAGGGTGGAGGGTGGAAGTTTTGTTTGCAGAAACGACAGCAACAGCATGGATGCCTATGCAGACTGTTGCCCATCTTGGGCCAGCCTGTTGGTGTCCAGCTACAGCAAGAGCGAACAAATCTATATCCATTTGGATTGCCTAGCTTTTTTTTTGATCACTCCTATACTTTTAGCAGAAGGGACTCTGAGCTAGGAAGATTAAAATTCACTCTCTTGGCAAAGAGTGGAGTTCACAGGCCTAAGGAAAAAGAGGAAATAAATTAGGTCAATTTATTAAAAATATGTAGTGTCTTAGGGCGATAAGGCCCACACAAATTAAATAACAAAAAAATAAAGAATAATATATCTAGTGAATATTTATACTAGCTTTCTGTTTCTGTAGCAGTTGCCACAACTTTATAGCTTAAAACATTATACATTTGTTATTTCACACTCCTGTAGAAGTCCAGCAGCAGACACGGGGCTCCCTAGAATGAAATGTTTGAGGGCTGTGCTCTTTCTGGAGGTCCGGGGGAGGGTGTCCATTTCCAGCCTCTAGTGGCCAACCACAATCCTAATTTATGGCCCATTTCCTCCATGTTCCAAGCCAGAGCAGAGTGCTTTTCATGTCATAATTACCCTGATCTCTTCCACCTCCCTTTTGTGTTAGTCAGAATCGTTGTGTTTATATCTAGGCTCCACTCTTAAATATCCCAGCGTGATCTTTCTATCACCACGTCTTCCAGTTAGCTACATCTACAGTTTCCCCTCCCCCTATTTTGTTCAGGAATCATGATGTGGCGTTTTGGAGAGGCCAGTATTGTGCCTGCCATAATAAGTACGTGTTGGGTTGATTGACAAGGACTTCGTATGGTAGAGGCTTAGAGAACAGGCTGCTGTGGGTTGGAGCACTTGAAGAAGATCCCTGGAAAAGATGGAGCCAGAGCTAGTAAATGACCAAACAGAGGAGGAAGTAGCCTCTGAAGAAAGGTTGCATCCACTGGCGAGTGGTGCAGCATGTAAAGAAACTTCTATCAAGTGATGTCTTCTTTGCTTCTTCTTCTGGGAAGCTAACCCTCCTGAACGTGTCCTGTCTTCACTTATTCTCCAGGTAGACAATGTCTAGAAATGATTAACTTTGATGTACAGGGTTTGTTCTTCCATCAACTTCTAACTTCACATGTGTCCTGCTGTGGAATGCTGTCCTCTGGGCAGGATGTGGTCACTGTCATTTTGAAATTAGAGAGGCTATGGTTGATACTTGCCCAAGACTGGGCCATTTAACTGTCATTATTAGCAAGAATACCAAGTCAGGTGGGTTTCAGGAGAGATCAGGAATGAGAATTAACTGCACAGAGGAAGGATGGGGAGTTGTGTCCATGAGGTTGTTCTGGCCTCTCGTTCTTGGAGAACAGAATGTTTAGCTGGCTGTCTTATAGAGTTGAGCTGTCTGCTGCTGAGGGGCTGCCCTGCCCAACCTCAAAGGCACCTTTGCTCTTCCTTCCAAACTTTCTTCCAAGGTGCAGAAGCTATTTTAAGGGTGACTTCAGCTGCCAGGAAAGAGCTGAATATAGTGGACAAGGGCCAGGCTGGTCACTCTGAGAGGTGGATGGACTCAGGGCTTGACGTCAAGGAATTACTCAGGAAGGGCTCCTCTAATATGATTAAAATCCTCCCTTGCCCCAGACTGGGCTGAGAATGGCTCTTTTCTTTTTGGCTAGGGATACTGTGCCATAGAGCACAAGAGCTAGAAATAGGAACCCTCTCACTCTACCAGGAAGCTCATCAGAGAGATGGTGTTCTGATGTGCTTTGCCAGGGACCAAAAAGGGACATACGGGGATTTCCTGTATGAACTGAGAATGGGGTGCAAGTAGGATGGCTTTGTGACCAAAGGCAGCTGAGTGGGAGTCTTGGAATTACCATTCACTCACTGCCCTTAAGCAGACAATAACGTCCCTAAGCACTAGTTTCCTAACATGCGAGATGAGGTTATGATAGTAACTACCTAGCGGGATTGGAGATAGTTCACGCTCAACTCCTGGACACATTGCTTGGCATGGCACAGATACTTCAGAAGGGATTTCTACCTTTGCCAGTGCCAAATTCTACCAGCTTAATGAAGTGGATTAAGTGAAACCATTGCATATTTTTGGTCTTCTAAAGAAGACAATCTATAAAGTCTTTAATTCTCAAGACAAAATTAATTGTCAGGGCCACAACAGAACGAATTGGCCTCTCCCAGCCTCCTCAGATACACGCCTGGCCATCTTGCAACCTTGCTGCCCAGAAGGATTAATGATCATATATATTAAACACCTGGCGTAGTGCCTGGTAGAGCAGGCACTGGGAAGTGGTGTTTGTGGTTATCATTAGAATGAAAGGGTCCCCCTTTCAGGTGCCAAGTTCTATCAGCTTGCAGTATGCAGAAAGTTAGAAAAATTAATTGAACTTTTTCTATCTTCTTTTTAAAAGTGTGTGTGTATACTTGCCTGTGCATGCCATGTGCACATATAGAGCTCAAAAGACACCTTTTTTAGGAGTCTGTTCTTGTCTCCCATCTTGTTGAGGCAATTTCTTTCGTTTGTTGCTGAGCCCTGCACACCAGGATAACAGGCTCCCAATGGTTTTCCTGTCTCTCTCCCATCTTATCTCGAAGTGTTGGTGTTACAGACGGATACTACCATGTCCAGCCTTTTATGCAGGCTCCAGAAATCAAACTTAGATCATCAGACTTGTGCAGCAAGCATTTTTGATTTTTTATTTTGTTGCGCTGTATTCTGGCCCTCCTATACCTTCTTATGAAAAATAAGCCAGATTAATCTCCATTGCTTCTTATGATTCATTGTCACCATCAAAAGAATATCATTTACTGTGTTGGGCATAATTACTATAGCACACTCTTAGGGGAGGTAAGACAGAGAAGGCCAATAGTAGCACACAGCATGCTACCACCTGCTCTTTCTTTTTGAGGTCTGTATCTACTCATTTCTATGATTATTGCATTTTATTTCAGCCCATCTGGTTGTCAACCATCATTTCTTAATATTGCCATGCTAATTATCTCCAACAGTCTATCTATTTCCATTTTCATTTGTTTTACAATGAAATCAACAACAAGCACACACATTTGGTAGAATGGCATGGGAACAAAGAGCCTCCAGGCATTGCGCAGGAACTTGTAAATACTGGGCTAGAACTATAAAAGGAGCACCTGCTGACCTAGCCTACTCAAGAGGACAGAAACAAAGCCGAAAGGCATACAGAGCACATGCCAACTGAGTGAGTATCTCTTGTAGCGGTCAGGAACATCGTGATCTTTGGTAGCATGAGCTTCCACTACTTATGCTCGGGACAACAAACAGATCAAGCAAACAGGTTGGACTGAAGTGCTTAGAGACTCTTGAGTGGGAATTTGACAGCAGTGATGTCAGTAATGGATTATAGTGACTCCAGTACCAGTTACTCTGCTGTTGTTTTCTTGGTTTTCAGTTCTCGGTTAGACCTGACTGAAGGGGCGTTACCGGCCAAGTGACACATAATGAATGAATGAGCATCTCTGGAATTTTTTTTCCACAGTAATGGTGACAAGAAAGTACAGGGTATGGGTGGAGTTGGTGACCCAAACTCCAAGCTTCTAAGTAGTATGTCTGTTGTTAACAGGTCTGAGAACTCAAGTTGAAATTGTATTTCCATTTCCAGGCACATGTGTAATTGGTCTTCAGTGAAATCAGTCGGCTATCACTGCTCAGATACTATAGCGCTTTCCACAATGCTGTTACTCTTTGACGCCAAGGACCCCAGATGATATTAACAGATCTTCCAGAACTGGGGCTACTTATCCTAGGCACAAATTTAAGCACACATTGAACATGCCGCTAAATGATCGGTGCTGGGCTTGCTTTCAGCACCAATGAGTACCATTCAGAGAAAAGCTCCAGTTAGATAAGGGTGTGGTGGAAAGGAAGCCTATCTCCGCCTCCTCTCTCTCACGGGAAAGCTAGGAAGAGTTTGAGCCTTTCTTCTTTGCCTCAGAACTTCCACCTTCAGCTGGCAAGTGACCTGCTAGGGCCGTTATCTCTTTTCTGCAGGGAGATGGGGATGCAGGTTCCTGCTGACTGCCAAGTAAGGTAAGGACAAAGAGTTATCCCTACTCCTGCCATGCCTCAAGTAAATAAAGCCTCTGGTTTTTGTGTTTTTTTTTCTGCAGTCCTATTAGGTGTGGAACATTTGTTATAGTAAGAGAAGTGTTTTACCATGTTGGCCTTTGTATGTGTGTTTAGAAAATATCCCATGCCACTCAATAGTGTGAGGCCTTTTGGACTTACATTTTCATTTTATTAAAGGCGGGACATGGGGAAGGAGATATGGAAGAATAAAGAAGAGAGGGCAGAGAGGGCATTGCCTGATGCTGATGAGATTCACGTGGGCTTGGTTGGGAAACAGATACTAACTACCTTGCCTTATTTTGTGGGGATCACAGTGGGGGGGCACAGTGACCATTAACTGCTTCTGAAAACAGCAGTCATTAAGAAAGCATCTTTTAGCCAAGTGTGGACCTCATTTTTTTTTTCTCTCCCTGTTAGAGCTCTGTTCTTGATGGAGAATTCCCTTCCCATTGTTGCTTCATCTTCTCATGTTAATTTACATGTATTGTACCCCCTTTCACCTGAGTCACGGACATCAAGAGAGTCCCACGGATACCTTGGCTAGTCCAGTGATCACAAGGCTGCTGCCACTGATGCTGCCCATGGTGCTGGCTGCTTGGTGCTGTTGAAGAGCCTCAACCTGACTGCTTGCCAGCAGAAAGAAGAGGAGGAGTAAGAAGAGACATGTCTTCTCCTGCCTTTCAAGTCTTATCTAGGTTGCTAACTGGTCTTCAGCTTTAAGAAGTGGGGAATGATCCTGTTTTACTTTTGCAGCTGATGAAAGGTGATTGGGATGCCACGAGTCCAATGGCACCGTTTCACCAAAGAGCCAAGTGCTTTGACTAGGCCCACGTTGACTGCAGCTCATTGGTAGGATGTTTGCTTAGCTGTGCGAGCCTCAGGTTTGATTCCCAGTACCAGAGTCAGTGAGAGGAGAGAGGGGACAGTCGAAAAGAAGGAGAAACAAGTATGGAGGGGAGAGAAAGAGATATAAGAACAGAGAAGGAAGAGGAGAGAGGAGAGAAGAGGACTTAGGGACTTAAACTGGATATCATGGAGTTTGAAGGTATGATTATTCCCAATCTGCCATGGACAGGAATTATACCAAAAAGAATGTATCTTAAGTAATGGAACTTCATTGATCAGGATTTCTGACTCTTCTACCTATTCACAATGGGGTGGGCTCCAATCCTCTTCTATCAATTCTACCTTTTTTTCTAGACATGCCTTGTTGTAAGGAATATCCAGGAGAGGGCAGAGCACTTACTTAGTCTTTTATCTCTTGCTGCTCCCATACTGCCATGTATTTTCGTAATTATTTCATTTTATGATTGAGGCAGTTATTTATCTTGTCCAGCACGAGGTCCTCCCATTATCCTATTCTGCTGAAACAACACAGTGTGATGAGCATCCAAGGTCCTGTCTGTGACTGAAGACATCTGACAAGAGGTAGTGAGTTCATGAGACGTCGTGATCTACGGTTACCTCCCCAGATGAGCTCCAGAGAGACTTCCCAAGGGCTGGAGGACATCATCCTCTTCTCCTGTGTCACCATCACATTCTGTGTGCAGGAATGGTCCGTCCTGGACAGGGTTTCACGTTTCCCTGGACACCTGTTCCCTCTGCTGTGAAATAGTCAACCCTCCATTTCCTTCTCCCTCAAACAGCGTTCACAGTGAAAGCTACAGACGAACAGTATTGATCCCTTTCTGTGATTCAAAGAAAAAAAATGGGGGAGGGGGAGAAAATGCAGGGAGCTATCTTTGTTTGCTGAGCATCGAGAGAACATGATAAATGACTACAGGGACACTTGGCTTTCTGAAAAACTTTTAGTTATTACTGAGACTCCCCTCCGCACTGTCCCCCACGGGGCACTGGGGTGGAATGGCATCTCATCAGCTGTGACAGCAGACAGCAGCAGCGAGTGCTGAGCTCTGCTCTGCTAATGCAGCCAGGGGAAGCATGCCAAAGAAGGAAGGCTCTTTAATTTAAGTGAGCTGAGGATATTTGCTGAATGAAAATCAATCCTTGGAAATTAAAAAACCAAAACCAAAACCAAAAAAAAAAAAATGGTCTGTTCAAAGATCCTCTCTCATAATAAGGAACTCAGGCAAGAATGGTCCCAGGATTACCTTTGTCGACCCTGTCCCTGTTGTTGGCGCCTCCTTCTTCACCTCAATTTCAACCCTAACTCCATTCCCATGGGAACCCTCTACAGCGTCACCCTTGGCTTAGATTTGGCATTTTAACAATTCGTGACCAAAAGTCTTAGTTTGAACTATGAGACAGCATGAGAGGCAGTGGCGAAATCCCCATTTAGCACTGCTGTGTAGACATCCGGTCTCTAGGCTTCTATAATCAGTCATTGCCAAACTACCGTAAAGCATGCACGAGTTTATTAGTGAACAGGAGTAATCTGAACTCGGGGAGCATGGTAGATATTTGCAAATATGGTTGTAGAGATAAGAACGTGTTTCTGAGATGTCTGAAGATGATTTAGACAATGGTCTAAAAACCACGGGGATACCGGAAACTATTTGATGACAGAGGTAGGGCTAGATATTGGAAGATGAAAACAGAACCACTCTGTGACCTTGAGGTCTGCCTTAGGGTCACACTGGAACTGTTAGCACGATTTCTTTCCCAGAAGGACACTAGTGTGGGAGTTTTCTACTCATACCTTCTACTACATGCCCAGTGTTGGACATGTGGGCAGTCAGCCTAAATTTGGGAAAGGTACTCTCATCACACAAAGGGTAGGAAAGACAGACTACCCTAGAAGTGGAAAAATTAGGGAAGATAGCCCCATAAGGAAAGGAAACCACAGATAAGCAAGTCCTTTCTTTATCCTGTGTGGAATAGTATGTGCCACTTGCCTGACATGTGAAAGCGGTGTGGCCCATGGGAGAGGTCCAGGAAACACTGAGAGAATTTATATGCATTAACACTAATTGGACGTTACTAAGTGCAGTTTCTGAAATGAAGATTAGTTCACTTGTAAGGTGCTTACCTGAGTTTGATCTCCAGCACAGTCGTCTCCACACACATCAAACTAAGCACAGTTTCTTGACTTTGGTCTTAGAGGGTGGTCAGTCTGCTTCTGTGTGCATTTAACTAATCCCTCCTAAATCTTGTAATGATTTTTCACAAGCCAAAGTTGCAGGAAACCCTGACTCCACAGATAGTTGCTTCCAGGAACTCTGACATGTATTTTGAAAAGTTCTTGAACAGTTGATAAAAACGGTCTTTACTGATACCTAAGCCACTAGTCTCTTGACCATTTAACATTAGACGCTGGTGGCAACCATTGTCATGTAGTGGCCAGTAGCAATTTGTGGAATACACCTTCTTGGGTTTTCTCCTTTCCTTTCCTTTCCTTTCCTTTCCTTTCCTTTCCTTTCCTTTCCTTTCCTTTCCTTTCCTTTCCTTTCCTTTCCTTTCCTTTCCTTTCCTTTCCTTCCCTTCCCTTCCCTTCCCTTCCCTTCCCTTCCCTTCCCTTCCCTTCCCTTCCCTTCCCTTCCCTTCCCTTCCCTTCCCTTCCCTTCCCTTCCCTTCCCTTCCCTTCCCTTCCCTCCCTTCTTCCTTCCTTTCTTTTGTTTTGCCATTATTGTTTCTCAGCTGAAACAGACAAGGTTTTTGAACTTATGTTTTCTTTTCCTTTGGCTGTATATATCTCAAAAAACTCCAAACATATCACAGTAAATGACAGTTCATCAATCTTTACTTTCAATGGGAGAAATTTATTCATGCAGTCACTAGAGATTTATTGAGTAGTGAGTGCTGCATGCTAGATGACACAGGGACAGACCGGCTTCTGTAGATCCAGAACAGGCAGGGTGGTCATTCAGCAGTGCTATGATGGCTAGCATTTGCTGCCTCTACTGGACTCTCTCTCTCTCTCTCTCTCTCTCTCTCACTTCCCTTGATCCCTTTTCTAGACAAATCTGGTGAATCAAAAGCTTCTGCTTACGTAAGTCTTAAAGCAAAAAGCATCTATGCTATAAAAGGGGACTTATATGTCCTGATGTGACTTGAGAATATAGCATTTAATATACTGTCTAACTAAAGAAAAATATTGAGAGACCCACATAGAAGAGATAAAAAGGCATTTTCATGTTTATTACTTATCAGTAAGCTAACATTTATAGAAAACAAGTTCAAAAATTCAACAATGAGGCAAGGATTTTGTTCATTTTCTCTCCTAATATTTTCATGTTAGAAGGAATTTGTGACATATTTCTGGCACATCAGTTTGCTCCTTGAAATCATCAAACATCATAGATGCCTAGATTGGATTATATAAATATGGGCATGCATCTTTATATTTTCGGTAAAGCATAATTTCTATGATTTTTTAAAAGTATAATATTTTTTACTTTTTGAGACTATAATATAATAACATAATTTGAGATTATAATATAACATAATTTGAGATTATAATATAATTACATAATTTACCCTTTCCTTTCTTCCCATCAATCCCTCCTATGTACACCTCTTCTTACAAATTCATCATCTCTTTTTAATTGTTGTTACACATTTATTTGTTGTTGTTGTTGTTTTTCCCAAGACAGGGTTTCTCTGTAGCTTTGGAGCCTGTCCTGGAACTAGCTCTTGTAGACCAGGCTGTCCTCGAACTCACAGAGATCTGCCTGCTTCTGCCTCCCGAGTGCTGGGATTACAGGTGTGTGCCACCACCGCCTGGCTTACACACACACACACACACACACACACACACACACACACATTTAAATACATAAATACAACCTGCTCAGTCTATACAATGCTACTTGCATGTACGTTTGGTCTTGGATAGCCAACTAGGGGCCTCTTCCCTAGGGAAGACTATTTCTCCCCCTGCCAGCATTCCTTAGTTGCCTGCAGGACTTTGAGGTTGAGGCTTTGTGAACCTTTCCCCTTCTATAATAGTATGTCTTTTGTGGTTGTCCTTGTTCAGGTTATGTTAAGGTTGCCATGTTTGTGAGACTTCATGGGTATTGCTTCTAACAGTTCTAGGAGACACAATCTTACCGCGAACTTCCTGTTCCTCTAGCTCTCAAAAACGTTTCACCCCTTCTTCCGCCACGATCCCTGAACCTTAGATGTGGGGTTGTCTTGTAGATGTGTCAGTTGGAGTTTACAACTCTGCATTTCCATTGGCTGTCATTTTCTGTAATGACCTCCATCTGTTGCAAAGAGAAGGGCCTTGGTGAAGGGCACACCCACTCTGGTCTGTGGGTATAAGGACAAATATTTAGAAAACAGGAATATAGTTAGGCATTACGTTGATTTAGTAAAGTGGTGGCTGTAAGTTCCCCATGATTTATGACTTCACTAACCCTAGGGAGTTGGCTAGGTGTCCATTTCTGTTTTGTTTGTTTATTCTGTTTTTGTTTTTTGTTTTTGTTTTTAGATTTATTCATTTATTAAGTATACAGTGTTCTGTCTGCATGTTTGCCTGCAGGCCGGAAGAGGGCACCAGATCTCATTACAGATGGCCATGAGCCACCATATGGTTGCTGAGAATTGAACTCAGAACCTTTGGAAGAGCAGGCAGTGTTCTTAGCCACTGAGCCATCTCTCCAGCCCTGTTTATTTTGGTTTTTATGTATAAAATGAAACCCAAATATTACTAAGTGTTCTGGCCTCTTGAGGCCATACTTCTATTAATTATTCAAATAAAAATTACTTAATATTAAAAAATGTTTCCCATTTTATATAACCAAATTTGGGTTTTAAAATACCCTTCATTTTCACTTTAATTTCGCTCGTTTTAGTTTTTGTCATTTATGCTCTTGATCCCTTTGGGAGACCAAGGAGTACTTGAGACATTCTTAAGAGGTTCTGGACCACTGAGTATATCTTTCCACATCCGGGTAGTTGATTAGAACATAAGATTGAGGGACTTGTTGGATGGCCCCGGAGTTAAGTGCTCTTGCAGAGGACTGGAGTTTAGTTCCCAGCACCCACATCAGGTGGCTTATTGTTGCCTGTAACTCCAGCTCCAGAGGATTCAATACCTGATTCTGGCCTCTGCAAGCATTGGCATACATGTGAAATGTATGCACACACACACACTCATGCACACTCGTGCACGTGCAAACACTTAGAAGAAAAGAATATAATTGAAGACAAAGTGAGAAGAATGCAATAGTGGGTGATATTATCTTGCGTGAGAATGGACCATAAGATACACAATGAAACCCACTTGAGGAGTTTTATTAGCAAAGAGAGGGGAAAGGAAAGAGTTAGGTACACACACTGGCCTGAAAGAAACATGGAGAGAGAACATGTGGCGGGCGTGTCTACTTTTTAGAGGTAATTCGGTGCATATGTATAGATTGCATGAACATGCTGCACATGCACATAGATTAGGTAGGGTATAAGGCCCTAGGGTCATTAGGCAATTGGCCCGAATGCTGATGATGCATGCGCAGCTGCAGAGCCCCCACCCAGAAAAGCTAATACCTGGGGTGACTAAGTACTTTGCCTGAATGCTGACGCCCATAGAACACCAGAGGTGACGGAAATGACAGCAATGGGGTTATGTTTTCATAAGGCCTGGATGGTTCTGCCAGATCCAAGCACTGAGGAATCTTTACTGGAAGAGGACACATTTTCCCCACACAGAGTCAGTCTTCCCTGGGGTGGGGGGACAAGTCAGACTATCCTCATTTATCACAAAGCCAGGATGTCACATAGCCAACTCATCTGCCATTTTAATTAAAATTATATATATATGTTTTTCAAGACAGTTTTCTCTGTAGCTATGGAGCCTGTTCTGAAACTAGCTCTTGTAGACTTTAATTCTCATTTTTGACTTTAAAATATTATTTGCGCAATACAGAAAATTCAAACAAAAAGTACAAGGGAGCAAAATTTTAAGTTCTAAGGCAACCACCGTCCAATGAGGACAGCATACTATCAGCAGTCAAGGCAAGGGCATGTTCTAGCCCAGTGGTTTACTTCTGCCACAAAGAAAATAAACTCCATGTGAAATTTCTTCAGTGCCCATTATCTTCTCTGAAGTAGATTGGTGTTGCCAGGAGCAGACATGTCTCATTGTCATAAAAAGAAGAACCTATGTTATTAAAACATCTTAAATTCCATACTCTGTAGATCTCTGAAGTGTTTGAAGATGACCTGTTTATCTAAAATACATTGTTGTTTGACCTTGAAAATATACCTAATGTGATTAAAAATTTGGTTATAATTGGTAACTAATTACTAACCTGAATTTTCTTATTATCCTAAACAGTTCATAATAATAACTTTCAAAGACTAGAAATTTACATTACATTGTGAAATGAGTTGTATAGGTATAATACCTTGAACAAGATTAGAAACTTATGCACAGTATGTTTTAAGAAAATTGATCTCAAATTTGTATTAATATATAAAATTTTTATACAGTATGCAAAGTCCAATCAAATGTAAAACATTAAAAGCTAGTAGTTACTTTCTAAAAGTATATTCAATAATAATCTACCTTTCTATTTTATTTTATTTTATCTTATCTTGTTGACAAAACATGTTCATTAGAAGAAATAATAGAACAAAAAAATCTTGAATGACGTTAGCAAGCACCTGTACATAGCAACAGTAGACTATTCATTACAAATATGCATTATAACAGATATAACATTAGACAAGGGAGACTACATGTTAAGCTATACAACTATTCTGGATGAATTTACAGTGACTGAAATGGCATGATGTACTATATCTTAGTAAGCTTAAAACAGTAAAGGAAATATAAATGTATCTTATGACCATTGTGGAATTAAATTAGAAACTTATAAGAGAAAGATTCTTGGAAAATTGTTGAGCTACTGGAAGCTAACATTTGCACATATGAATAACTCATGAGTCAAAGGAGGATTACAAAATATTTTGGGCTAAAATAAAATAAATCCTGACAATTTGTGCAGTGTAACTAAGGAAGTATGCTGTTGGGGGGATTAATAGGCTTCAATGCATATACTAAAAAGCAGTTCTAAACCCAGCGATCTAAATTTTAATCTTAAAATGCGAAAAAGAACAAATTAGGCAAAGTAATCAATTCTATATTGCCATAAAATTAACAAAAAGCAAAGTAAAGGGTGGGAAAGGAATGGTAGAAGCAACAGCAGAAATCATTGCAGTACAAGTTGAACAAATGAAAAAGTCAGGAGCTTTTAAGCTCTTAAAAAAGATCACCAACCCCACATCAGACAGAGGGATGACCTCCAAAATATACAGAAAAAAATTAAGAAATTGATCATCAAAAGAACAAATAATTTAATAAAAGATTGGGTAAGCCAGAAAAGGAGGAGAGGAGGACACCAGGAGCCAGCTACCCACCCACACAACTAGCCACAGAGTAAGAAGTAAAGAAAGGTATATAGAAGAGAGAAAAGTAAAAGCCCAGATGCAAAGGTAGATGGGATAATTTAAGAGAACTTGGCTAGAAATAACCTAAACAAAGGCTGGGCATTCATAATTAAGAATAAGTCTCTGTGTGATTATTTGGGATCTGGGTGGTGGATCTCCAAAGAGAAAACAAACAAACAAACAAAAAGCAAAAAAACCCAAAACTCCTAAAAACCCAGTCAACTATAATCAACTCTGTTTTCTGCCTTTAAGTATTTTTCTTCATTTTGCCAGTATCTTTCAAATTACATTGGTTTCTGATTATTAAGCAATTTTGCATTTCTAAGGTAAATTGTACTGGATTAAGATATATTCTCTTTTGTGCATACTGCTCAGTGCAATCTGTTAGTGTTGTTTTGTTAAAAATTTGTTTTGTCAGCCTAGATAATGTGACTATCATCTCTGCCCATCCTCAATTATGTACATCCATGGCATGTAGGGGTGAGAAACACTTTGGATTGGAGATTCCATGAAGCCCTGTCATCTGGGTTAGCAGTCAGTGATCTTAATGACTGAGTTACCTCTCCTCCAGCATCGAGTATTTTAAACCTCTTATATTAACCCTTCAAACATTTATTTCCTTTTACTTCCCTCTTTCTGAAACCTCAGTTACTTGTACGATGAACTTCCTGATACGGTCTGGCAGCAATGAACATAGTTGAGAAAGTATCTCTGTGGTATATGTGGGTTTATTTCCAAGAGTGGTATAGATGGATCTTGAGATAGATCTATTCCCATCTTCCTGAGGAGGGACTACACTGATTTCCACTGTGGCTGTATGAGTTTATACTCTCACCAGCAATGGATGAGTATTCCCCTTACTCCCCATTCTCACCAAAATGATGTCACTTATTTTATTGATCTTAGCTATTCTGATTGGTATAAAAAGAAATCTCAAAGTAGTTTTGATTTGCATTTTCCTGGTGAACAAGGATGTTGAACGTGTAAGTGCTTCTCAGTCATTTGAGTTTCCTTTTTTGAGAATTCTCTGTTTAGATATGTACCCCAGTTTTTATTGGGATATTTGTTGGGGTGTTCTGTGTTGCACATATCAGTCAAAGAAAGAGGGTCACTCCAAGGTGAATTTTAGGTTCTCTGCCAGCAGGGAAGAACAGTTTTAAGGACTGAACCGCAAACAGCTGTGCAAAGGTGTGTTTATTGATTGTTACACAAAGTTGTTTTTTGGGTAAAACAAGTTGCTCATACCAAACCCTTGATCTAATCTATGTACTTTCTGAATGAAAATATAACACTCCTGCAACTTTAGTTCTTATTGGGCATTGTTTGCAGTTCTCAATAATGCAAGACACTCCTAGGTGTGCCAGGACCATCTTGTGACCAGAGTCAAATGCTGTAAAGTGTTTTTTTTTTTAAGAGATAACAACTATAGATAACAGAGAAGAATCACTGTATTCCTCAATGATTGTTTTCAAGATCTCAGTACTTCTAGAAAACAACTTCATTCTAATAATTACCCTAGATACAATGACTCCACTAATTTTTCCTCTACATATTTGTTTTCTTGATACTTAGTCTTTTGAGTTCTTTATATATTTTGGATATTGGCCCTATATTGGATGTTTAGTAGGTAAAAAAAAAATCTTTTCTCATTCTGCAGGCCACTGCTTTGTCTGAAATGATGGTCTCCTTTGACCTATAGAAGGGTTTCGGTTTTATGAGATCCCATTTATTAGTGTTCTTAGTGCCTGTGCTGTCAGTGCCCTGTTTAGAAAATCTTCTCTTGTGCCAATGAATTCAAGCCTATTCTCCACTTTCTCTTCCATCAGGTTCAGTGTCTCTGGTTTTATGTTGAGGTGATTACTTGGACTTGCTTTTTATGAAGAGTGATAAACTTGGATGTATTTGAATTCTTTTACATATAGGGATACAGTTTGATTAGCAAGATTTATTGAAGATGCTGTCTTTTTTCCAAGTATGTATTTCTGACCTCTTTATAAAAACAAAACAAAGAAAAACCCAGGTATCCATAGGTGCGTATATTTATAGCTGGGTCTTCAATTTGATTCCCTTTATCAGTGATTCTTGTTTGCAGCAATACCATGCTGTTTTTATTACTATAGTTCTGCAGTACAACTTGAAATTGGGACTGGTGATACTTCCTGCATTCTTTTGTTATTTGGGATTGTGTTAGCTACCCCGAGGGTTTGTGTGTGTGTGTGTGTGTGTGTTTCCATAATGACCCTGTTTCTTTGTGAGTGTGTTTTCATATATAGCTGAAAAGTGCTTTCAAGACCTGTGAAGAATTGTGTTGGGATTTTGATGGGAATTACACTAAGCTGGACTTTGTTTGGTTGGGAAACTTTAATTACTGCTGCTATTTCATTAGGAGTTATAGGTATATTTAAATTGCATAGCTGATCTTGATTTAAGTTTGGTAAGTGGTATGTATCAAGAAAATTATACATTTCCTTTAGATTTTCCAGTTTCATGGAGTACAGGTTTTTAAAGTATGTCTTTATGATTCTGTAGATTGCTTTTGGTAGGACGACCATTTTTGTTCTATTTATCCTGTTGGTCCATGAGCATCTTTCCTTCTTCTGATATCTTCTTCAGTTTTTTTTTCTTCACTGTATTAAAATGTTTATCATACAAGCTTTTCACTTGATTTTTAGAATTCCCCCAAGGTATTTTTTATTATGTCAGGCTATTTTGAAAGAAATTATTTGCCTGATGTCTTTCTTAGACCATTTGTTACTTGTTTATATGAGGGTTACTGATTTTTGTGAGTTTATTTTGTATTCTCCTACAAACTGTAAGAGTTTCTCAGTGGAATTTTTTAAAGTCACGTATGTATGTTATCATAGCATCATCAAATAAAGATACTTTGACTTCCTCCTTTCCAATTTGTATCCCCTTGATCTCCTTCAGTTGTCTTATTGCCATAGATAAGGTTTCAAGTATTATATTGAATATATATGGAGAGAGTGGACAGCCTTGTCTTGTTCCTGATTTTAGAGGAATTGTTTTGAGTTTCTTTTCATTTAAATGGATGTTGACAGTGATCTTGCTGTATGATGTCTTTATTATATTGAAATGTGTCTTTTGTGTCCTAATATTTTAGGACTTTTATCATGAATGGGTGTTGGATTTTGCCAAAGGCATTTTCTGCATTTAAGGAGATGATCATGTAGTTTTTGTCTTTTAGTTTGTTTATATGGTATTTTACACTAAGTGATTTCTGTATGTTAAATCATCTATGCATCTTGTGGACGAAGCCTACTTGATCATGATGGATGGTCTTTCGAATGTCTTCCTCTATTTGGTTTACAAGTTGACATGGGATTTCCCTCTGTGTGCTTGAATACCATTGAAAAATAAAGAAACTGTCTTGGTCTGTTTATAGGGCAGAACTTAGGTAGGCAGGGAAAACTAAACTGAATGCTGGGAGAAAGGAGGGGGCAGAGTCAGAGAGAAGTCATGGAGCTGCCAGAGACAGATGTGCTGAAACTTTGCTGGTAGGCCATGAACTCATGGTGATGCAAATATTAATGGAGATGGGTTAAATTAGGATGTAAGAGTTAGCCAATAAGAAGCTAGAGCTAATGAGCCAAGCAGTAGTTTAAATAATATGGTTTCTGTGTGATTATTTTGGGGCTGAGCAGCTGGGAACCAACAAGCAGACTTCTCCAACAGAAAGTATTTTAAATTGAGAATTTTTGTATCTATAGTCATAAAGAATCTTTGTAACTCTCTTTGTTGAGTCTTTATGTGGCATGGGTATCAGGGTAATTGTGGCTTGTAAAATGAACTGGGCAATGTTTGTGCTGTTTATATTTTGTAGAATAATTTGAGAAGTGTTGGCATTATCGCTTTTTGAAAATTCTGGTAGAATTCTGTGCTAGGAACCATCTGGGCCTGGATTTTGTTCAGTTGGGAAACTTTAATTACTGCTTCTGTTTCATTGTGAGTTATAGGTCTATTTAAGTTGCATATCTGATCTTGATTTAACTTTGGTAAGTGGTATGTATCAAGAAAATAACACATTTCTTTTAGATTTTTCAATTTCGTGGAGTGTAGTTTTTAAAGAATATGTCCTTATGATTCTCTGAATTTCCTCAATGTCTGCTTTATGTCTCTTTTTATTTCTAATTTGTTAATTTGGATAGTTTCTCTGTGTCTTATAGCTAATATAGAAAAAGGTTTATCAATCTTCTTGATTTTTCTCAAAACACCAACTCTTTGTTTTATTGTTTCTGTGTATTATTTTGTTGTTGTTGCTTTTTTGTTTCTATTTTGTTGATTTCAACATTGAGTTTAAGCATTTCTTGCCATCTGCTCCTTTTGAGTGTGATTTATTATTTTTGTTCTAGAACTTTCAGATGGGCTGTTAAGTTACCAGTGTGAGATCACCCCGATTTTTTCTCCCTCTCCCTTCCTTCTTTCTTTTTTCTCCCTCTTCCTTCCTTTATCTCTCTCTCTCTCTGTCTCTCTTCTTCTCTTTCATGTAAGGACTTAGTACTACAAACTTGTGTCTTAGAACCACCTTCGTTGTGGTATATTGTTTTCTCATTTTCATTCAATTCTCGGGAGTCTTTTATTTCTTTTCTTAATTTCTGTCTTCTCCCATTTTTTTACTGAATGGTGAGTTGTTAAACTTCCATGAGTTTATAAGCTTCCTGTTACTTCTATTGTGGATATCCAGTTTAACCTGTGGAGGTCAGACAGGATGCTTTTTCACAGGGTGTTATTTCACTTTTCTTGCATCTGTTGAGACTTGCTTTCTGCTCAGGTACATGGTCACTTTTGAAGAAAGTTCCATAAGGTGATGAGAAGAAGTTACATTCTTTTGTGTTTGTGTGAAATGTTCTATAAATACCTATTGGGTCCAATTGGTTTATAATGCCAGTTAGCTCCATTATTTCTCTGTTTAGTTGTCTGGATAGCCTGTCTATTGGTGATAGTGAGGCATCAGAGTCTCCTATTGCCAGTGTGTGAGGGTAACTATGTGATTTAAGTGGCAGTTGTAACATGAGGGCCTGCTTGTTGGGGTTTCTGTCCCACCTGGTTTCCCGGCCGTTTAATCCCAGAGAAAATCACAGAGGTCTCCATAGGTTATAAACTGATTGGCCCATTAGCTCAGGCTTTGTATTAGCTCTTATATCTTATATTAGTCCATTATTCTAGTATATGTTAGTCACATGGCTCAGTACCTTTTTCAGCTGGGCAGGTCACATCCTGCTTCTTCAGTGTCTGGACAGGACTGTGGAGAGAGCTTCCTTCTTCCCAGGCTACTCCTGTTCTCCTTGCCCTGCCTCTACTTCCTGTCTGGTTGTCCCACCTTACTTCCTGTCTGGTTATTGGTCAATCAGCGTTTATTTAAAACATAATTGACAGAATACAGAATTGTCTCACATCACCCCCCTCCTTTGTAACAAAGGAAAATATCCACAGTCCATTTTTGAAAATGTGGGCAGAGTATTCCAGGCTACTTCCTGCTGTTTGGGGGCACTGATAATCTTATGGGGACCTAAAGAAAATTTTGAATCGTGATCAAGTCCTGACTGGAGTATCCTGTGAGTCTTGATCATCTCAGGCAGCAGCCTTGAACCTGTTCTAGATGTAAAACTCAGACATCTGGGTCATCTGTTCCTACTGGAGATTTCTCAGATGGTCTTCCTTGATCAAGCCTGATTTTTCTTAACTCAGAATGAATCCACAGCCTTTCATTTCCTTTCAAAACAAAAGCAAAACCTCTTCTCCAAAGTAATATACATTTTGACTTCAATTTTGAAGTCAAGGTATTTTCAAAATACCTATTATGGATTAATTCAGCAGTATTTATAAGCAAATATCTTTTAGCAGCTGTTGCTCCTTCCTCAGCATTCAAACAATTCAAAGAGAGCATAATAACATACAGTATTCAGATTCTCTGTGTGTTTTAGATCTTTATGTGGCTTTATTTAAAACTCTATTTCTTTTATTTTTAATTTTTGGCTTTTTGAGACAGGGTCTCTGTGTATCTTTGTCCTGGGACTCGCTCTGTAGACCACGCTGTCCTTGAACACACAGAGATTCCACCTGTCTCTGCCTCCCCAGTGCTGGAATTAAAGGTGTGTGCTACCACACCTTAAACTCACAGAGATCTGTCTGTCTCTGCCTCTCAGGCATTGGGATTAAAGGTATATGCTACCATACCTTGAAGTCATAGATGTCCCTCTACCTCTGCCTCTCAAGTGTTAGGATTAAAGGTGTATACCACCACACCCAACTATTCTCTTTTGTTTTTATTTTAAGGACTTTAACCTTTAGCCTGCATACATTTTTAAAACACTGTAAACCATTTAGAGATTTTCTCCATCTTTGACTCTCTCTTTTTTGACCACATGAGTCTTTAATTTGCTAAGCAATATGGAGAGGATTAAAGCCATGACTTTGACAGCTAGATTCAGCCCATTCCTTAGCATTCTGCAATTCCAGCCTCATGGTAGAGGTACTGGCTGTAGCCATATTTATTGCCACAACTCTATGGCATTTCAAGGTCCTCACCAGCAAACAAGCTGCAACAGTGTGTCCACAAACAACACTCAAATGCTTTGTAGTCAGGACCACCTGCCTGAGTCAGAGTTTGCCCTGGCAGGATGGCCCAGGAAGCTGACATTTTAAAACAGCGTGTTTTTTTCCTGCTACAATGAAAACCAAAAAGCATGTGGTCAGCTTTTTATCAACACTGTTTAAGTGTTTTGTGGCAGGACCTCTTAAAGAGCTGCAAGGTTTTACAGCTAATGCTGAGCCAGGAAGCCTCTCTTAGATGAGAGTGCTTGCCTCTAGCAAGCAGAGCAGACCTGAGAAATTGCTGCTACCAAGAAGTCATGCTTTATTCTAATCTTTTATGCCCAGAATTACTTCCCAAGCTCTGTTAGGCTTTATGTGGATGCAGTTGTCCCTGTTCGGGCGCCTTTCTGTAACAGGCAGTAGTGTTTCTTTTATGAACTCAGGGCCTGCTGTGGTGGGGTTGCTGGGCCCTAGTGGAGACATATTGTCCTGACTATTATTTATTGTGCTTTTATGCTGGTGTTCAGGCATCTGGTTTTGGGAAAATTGCAATTCTAGGTGCTGATATCTGGATTTGGTGTGTGTTTTTTCCCTCCATTTCTGTTGCCCTATATGGTTCTTAAGACAGTATGGTGGCCATGTGCTTTTTGGTAGAAAATTCTTCAGGGATCGTGATCGATGTAGCCACTGGAGTTTCCAAGTAAAATGTGCTTTTTAGGTATTAGGAGCTACTCTTAGGAATGGGGAAGAGTTGGGGGTGGTGGCAAAGGGATGGAGGAGGGAGGAAAGCAAGATGCTCCACCAGGATCTGCTTAGTTCTCTGGTAATAGGGCAGAGAGTGAGGAGAGGCCTTGGCAGGTGGCCTGCTCCTGATCTGGGAATGAGATTTGGGGATTGGATTGAGAGGAATGAAGAACAGGAAGATCTGTAGCTGGCCTTTCTGCTTCACAGCTTTCACTGGTCTGCAGGTTCCCAGGAAATGCCTGTTGGAGTTGGAGGCTTTGATAAAGTAATGAATTGGGGGAAAGAAGTTTGAAGGAGTGGATCTGTGTGATCCACTGGAGAAGGGAGCTGGGCCAGGGAGGGAGGCTGCAATGGGTGGTCTCCTACAGAGCTGGGGATAAGACTGGGGCATTGGTCTTGGAGGAGCTGAGGGCGAGGTGAATATCTGTAGTCAACCTATATGCTTCCTGGGCTGGAGAGGCCTGTGGGTTCCTAAGCCTGCTGGAGCTGGGGTCTGGGACACAGCAATGTGCCGGAGATAGAGGATGGGGGTGAAGAGTGCTCCGCCGAAGAGAGGGGAGCCTGTAGCATGTGATCTGACACAGAGCTAGGGATGAGGCTGGGGTTGGATTTGAAAGAGCAGAAGGAGAGGTGAGGATCTGCAACGAGCCCTACCTACTTTCCTGGCTAGAGTCCCTATCCTCTTTCTGAAAATGCATTTGTCCCTTGGTCTTGGTTTTAGGCCTTCTGCTCTCCCCAATCTGAACTGGTATTCCATTGCTCTCCTTTCCTTTGTAGACCATATCAGAAGTTGAGGTTCTGATCACGATTTGAAAAAGAAAGCATACTATCTTCGATCTCATTGTCCCTCAAAAGTCTGTCACCGCCGTTGAGACCTTTTCATTTTTGGCATTAGGAATTTCAGCCTTGTTAACTTGTTTCAGTGAACAAAAGCCAATTACTGTGAAACTTTCAAAAGAATCTTAAGGAAAGTGTAACTGCTTTATAAACCACACAGGTGATAAATCTTGCTTGAGCATGTCTAAACGTATAAAGGTCATTGGGAAAATATTGATTTTCCTAGCTTGTCTGTTTGATCCTTTCTCTTAAAACCCTCACCAAGCATTAAATGACCACTTCAAAATCACTTAACTCAGGAGTGCTCTCAGAGATTCACAGAAAAAAAATGATCAAAAGAGCAAAACAGATGGATCAAACAAAAATCTCGGGTTTGTCTGTGGTCTTGCCTAATGACTAATGCTCATTCTATTCAATCTCCCAAGTCCGTTTTATGCAAATTCTCAAAACTGTTGTCTTCACCTTTTTCAGATACTTCACAGGCATGCACACACACACAAAAATCACACAACCACACACACATGCATACACAACCACACATTTACACAACCACACACATGCACTCAAACATGCATATCAAACCACACACCCACACACAAATCCACACTTGCAGTCACAGACATACACACACAATCACACGTGCATACACTCCTACCCCTGACTGGAGCTATGTGACTACTTTTCATTTTGTGCACATTGTCAATTACACAACATTTAAAAGACATCTAAATTCTTTTAGAGATGTAATCTAGAGCTGATTGAAAAGAAATCAAAAAAATGATAACTTCAATTAGGCAGAAAGTTTGTTGTGTTTGTGGGGGCAGGGGAAACTTGCCCTTCATCCTCTTCAGATTGTCTGCAATAAACTGACAAATTCAGACAATGGGAAGACAGGGCATGCAAATAAATTAATGTGCAAGAGGAAAAATTATAGTTAGGAAAAAGTTATAAAGGTTTAATGCCAATGTTATTCAGAAGTTTATATTCATCATTTCTATGAGGGAGAATTGGAATATTTGGAGAACTCATAGAAGCTTACAGCAAAGTCTGTTTGGTCAGTACAGCAGAGAGAGGACAAAGCTGTGTGACATGCTTTAGTTTTCCTTTCTACACCAGGAGTTTAGCTACTAAAATCTCTGCAAGAAGAGCAGAGGCAGTCACGCCTGCCTCCTTTGGCAACTAGACTCCTGTCAGGGAAGGGGCCTTTGCAGAACCACTCTGTGTGCCTAAGGAGGATCTGAGGTGAGAAGGGCCAGGACCCGGGAATCAAATGAAGGCCTCTCTGTGGGAGACTACCTTTTGAGACTCAGCAAGTACAAACTGGATACAATGCTTGACAATACCACACACCCAGACAACTCACTGGGGAAGAGTTCAGCATATTTTTCTCCAGCATAGAATTTGTTTTCAAGCAAACAGCATCTTTAACTTACTATCCTAATTTTTATCTTAAGATGTAGGACTTCGGGGGTGCCCAAAGGGTCTGTTTGGATTTTTTGGTGCTAGTCCTGAGAAACCAAGCCTGAAAGACCGTGTTAAAAAAATCTTTAGTAAAATAAAATTGACAAGTTAAACGATTTTCAATAAAACTGAAAAGAAGTCTTTTCAAGTTGACATCTTATCGCTCGCTAACAATTGATTTTGAAGCCATATCACTTCCTGGCATTTCCTCAGAAGTAGTGTAGAAAATTGTGATGTCGCTATGGCAAAATTTCTACCATTTCCTTCTCATTTTTGATGTGAATGATGTTTCTCGGCTTTCATATTGATTCTAACAACTACAAAAATAGCAATAGAACTGCAGCTAGGCATTTTTTATTTTAGTAAGAAACATTTCTCATGGGTGGATCCTGGAACTGATTAAAAAATATCCTCTCGATCATTTTCTTACGAGATGTGCTTCCAGTAACAATTGACTTTTTACACTTAATAGTATTTACCAATATGTACAACAGATTTATGATGTCTTCATCACTTCAATTAGTAATTTTTGTAACAATACACTTTAGAAAGAAAATCCATAGAGCAATTATAAGTACAAGAAATAAAAAATACATTCTCTTCTTTTCCAGAAGAGAATGAGATAAGATGAATAGGGACACTCAGTCTTAGAATGAAATCCATTATGATGAATACCAAGGGGAGATACAATGGAAACTTTTGGCAATCAAAGAAGAGCCTTCTCTTTCATTTTTAGTGTATTATGGCAACACTACAGTGCTATACGATATAAACACAAAGACTATATTTGAAAAAGTAATGCAGGAACTTGGAAGGTCCTGTATCTATAATATTCTGATAGTTTATATTTTATGGCTGGTATAAAATAGGAGAGTAAGCAAATCTGATTACTGCCTGTGGGCATAGATGCAGAACAACCTCACCTTGTCTTCTGCCCTGTGTCCTCACACCCGTTTCCTTGGGGGCATAACTTCCCGATGTCATATTTTGGATCTTAAGTGCTCACTCCTGCTGTTCTGCTTATGTATTCGTACCTGATCTCCAGCCTGTGCTGCTGTGGGGAGGTGGAACCTAGTTGGAGGAAGGTCCTTGCAGCATCCCTTGAAGGGAATATTGGGCCTATGGTCCTGTCCTGCCTTGCCAAGTTTTTGCCTTCTGGCTACCATGAGGTAAATAGTTCTGCCACCACATGCTCCCTGCCCAGATATTTTACCTTACTACAGCCCTCAAAACGGCAAAGGCACTGACCTCAGACAGCATCCCCGAAACTGGGAGCCCAAGATAAGTCTTTCCTCATAAGCTGAGTGGTCCTTGGGCATTCCGTGTTACTGATGTATCGATGACCCGCTGCCTCATGTTCTGATTCTAGGAACCCTGACTTACACTAGAGAAAGGAGAAAATGATACTGTGGTTTGCTTTTCCCTGGGTTGGGGATAAGAAGATGGCAGGTTCTGTTTTGCTCTCCACGCTGTTAGAGAAACACATCAGTCTTTTCTAAAGCACATGTGAAGCAGGAAGGAAACTGGAGCCGTGCAGTTAAAGACGCCCAGGCAGTGGGTGAGCTGCCCACTCAGGCTCTCTGCTCTTAACCTCTCTGCTGCTGCCCAGCCCTAGCTACGGGAGCATGAATCAGCTTCCCCACGGGGTTTCCTGCTCCTCTTGCCCTCAGTCCGCAGGGGGTTTTACCCACTGTGACAGAAGCCATGCTGTGAACCTGCAAATCAGATCATACCGTTTTCTATTTTACAGTTTTGGTCTACTCTCTGCTTTATTTTTCCATAATACTGACCAGCACCTGATGGTCTGCTTATTTTCCTTTGCCTCCGCTAGAAGTCATGATGGTAAATACCATGCGTGCCTCGTTTGCTGTAATATACCCAGTACCTCGGTTTGTGTTTGGCCCACGCTAAGTGCTTAGTAAACATGCTGGTTGCATTGACTAGATTATTAAACAAAGCAAGGGAAACAATTTGAAGACCGTCTTTAGGAAGCACGTGGAAATGTTGCATGGGATGAACGCAACAGTGAAAATATGGACAAATGATGGCCCTTAAAGAGCTTGTCGCAGGGTCGTGGATAAAATTACTTCGTCTTGAAAAATTGTCCTTTTGAGTGTTGGGAGAACACGGGGCCAGACGGTTATTAATTAGTAGCACTTCATAGTCACATTCCTATAATTAAGCTTGAGGACTTGTAAATCTAAATCTTCTGGGAAATTCATAATAAGAGTATATTAAAGACTGAAAAACTTAAACAAGAATTTAATATTAATTTTGTTCATAGGAAAGCCTACTTATTTGTGCAGAGTATTTTTTCTTTGCTTTAAAAGCATGTTCTATATAGTATTTATTAGCCAATGCCTGGGTTTCATGTCTTCCGACGTGGATTGATCCTGGTCTTTGGGGACATCATGCTAAATGTACCTGTTCTTAGTTCACGCCACGAAGGGGTAGAGAGGCAGAAGTGAAGAGATAGACCAGATGGGTGACTTTCTGGAATTCCATGCCCGGGGACTAAGACAGTTTCAGCCAGTCAGTGCAGGCCTGGCCTCTCTGTCCCACAACCAACTGCCCTTGGCTCTCTCCTGCTGAAGTGGATGTGCCCTCTAGTGGAAATGAAGAGAAAAACACCCTGGCTACTGTCACGCGGCTTAACAAGAACCACTTGTGGGCATTTAATTTTCATTCCCTATGTATTAAATACAATGAAGTATTCTATTTCTCTGAAGAGATAATGATGGTCTCCCATATCGCAAGAAGTTGTTAAGTCGCCAAGACAAACTGTCCCTGGTTCCTGCCTTCCTTGTATTGTCAATCTTTCACCTGATGGTTTCCTGTTTTTGTGATGATATCTCTCCCAAGATCCTCTCTAGAGGCCTCTGGAGAGAACCCATCCAGAACTTGAGGCTTCCATACCATGAGACAAACTACATCTCTGTTAGTAAAGTTCCCAGCCTTGGGTGTTTTGTTATAGCCATAGGGAGTAGACAGACAGAACTCTATTTTTTTTTTCCATGTCTTAAACTACCTTTTAAGAAGTAGTCAGTTAAAAAACAAACAAATCTACAGTTTAAATAAAGAGACATGTTATACTAACTATAGTTTTCTTCCAGAATAAAAGGACATATCATTTTTATTTTTTCATATTATTTTGTTAATAGAAAAGCCATCTCATTCTACCTGTGATGTAGGTATTGTAACTTTGACAGGCTCTAGAATTACCTTGGAGATGGGCTCCCAGGCATAACTGAGGACATACTTTATGTTAGCCTCCACACATGCCCTTGAAAGAGGACCTTGAGTAGGTTAAGGTGCCAGGATCCATCCTGAACGTGAGCAGCACTGTCCCCGCAGCTTGGGCCCGTAGGAAGGAGAAGCACACACCGAGCTTGACTGTTCACCCCCCTTTGCTCCCCGACTGTGGACACAACGGGACCAGCTGCCTCAGGTCCCTGCTGCCTTGGCTTTCCCTGTCAGATGGACTGTACCCCAGAACTGTGGGCCACAGTAAATATTTTCTTCTCCCTTAAGCTGCTTTTGTATGGGTGTTTTACCATAGCAATAAAAAAAAGCAACTAATACAAAAATACCTAAAGAAGATTGAACAATTTTAAAAAAAAATCTGGACTTAAAGTACCGTGTTTGTGTTAGCTTTTTTGTCACCTTCCCTTTCCCCATGGCTCCCAGCTTCCTCAATAATAGCAAGGAATGGAATTACTTGGGCTCCAACCTTTCGCTATTTCTAGGAATCTAAGTTGTTCACTAAAGCAATTGTGTTTTATCATGTGTAATCTGTGTTACTTTTTCTGAACCGAACCTGGGCAGCAGATAAGAAAACTAACAAGGTTTCTTCTGTGGCTGCTTCACACGGGCCATGGCTATGCAGCAGATAAGATGTGGTAGGAACCAATCCCAAGCCCCTGCAGCAAAGGTTTCTTCTGTGGCTGCTTCACACGGGCCATGGTTATGCAGCAGATAAGATGTGGTAGGAACCAATCCCAAGCCCCTGCAACAGTTCAGGTCTTCTTACTATTGTTCAAAAATCATTCTTTTAAAAATCTCAGTCACTCTACTCTTGTGTGCTTCTTTCAAAATTTATCTCAAATATACTTTTTTTTTTGAGTTAGAAAAGTATTAAGAACTCAGTCTTTTTTTCCCCTTTATACTTTTACTACCAAGTGTTTCGTTGGCAAAGACACATTTTTGTGTGCTTCTTAATTTAAATTACCTCTGTTGAGTCAGTTAATTCTATTGTCAACACAAAGCACAGCCTGCAAGATATTTCCAACAATGTAAAACCATGTCCACTACATATTTTACATCAGAATCTTTTATAAAATGCCTTTCTCTGTTCGTTAGCGTAACACTTCCTTTTTGTTTTAGTGTAACACATTCCTTTCAAATTAAAAAAATTTTAAGTTATTTGTTTTGTGTGTGCATGTGGGTCTGTGTGTGAGGATGAGTATGGGCCACATTGCTCAAGGACAGCTTGGAGAAACTAGCCTTCCCTTTCCGTTGTGTGTGTCCTGGGGACTGAACTCCGGCTATCAGGTTTGGTGGCAGGCGCCTTTACCCACTGAGTCATCTTGCTGCCCCAGGATATTTTGGAAAGTGAGTTTGAATAGGGACTGATAGGGCCTCTAAAAACCACAAGACAAAGGTGCTTATGCTCCGGTTCAGAGAGATTTGTCGGAAAAGACTTGCAGGAACCTGGCTCTGCTGGTGCATTTGTGGAAAATATCTAGTGGTTTTATTCACTCTTCATTCCTAAAGGCATTGGCCATGGGATAGCACAGTAGACGCCCACTGAAACAGCCAGCTGACAGTGCATTCTCCCCTCTCAGGCCTACGGTAATAAGAAGGTTAGACCTCTCTTGCTCACGTGTTTACTGAATTATACATAGCCAGCTCACCAGTCTCCCCGGTAAAAGTTGGATCAACAAAGTCTTTCCCCATTCTGTCACGTAGACCTAAGAGAAGAGGGTTACATATGAGATATGCCTCCTGGCAGCCTCTCCATATGAGATATGCCTCCTGGTAGCCTCTCCTTAGGAGATATGCCTTCTGGCAGCCTCTCCATTTGGCAAAACAACAGCTGGAAAGAGTCAAGCCTTTGTTTTAATTATCCTTCTAGCCATTTTGTTTGTCTTGTGTAGTTAAATAAATAAGATTAATTTTTGTGTGCTTGGGACTGACCCCAAGGCTGTGCCTGCTGGCCATGAGTTCTATCTCTGAGCCACATTACCAGCCCTAAGTCAGACTCTAAATCCCTGTAACTGTTCTGTGTACAAATTTCCTCGAAATCCTTTCCTTTGCCCTTCGAATCCCTTAGCCTTTTCAATGCATTTCTCTTTTTGCTCACACTCTTTTGGTTGGTTTTCTATCATCTGCAACCAAAGTTGAGGCCAAAAATTTTTGTTAAAGAAATTATGCAGCCTCATTTTATATTGTCATAAATACTTGGGACAAGATTTGAATCTTATTCTAAATTATTGTATCACGTATTAGTTACTTTTCTGCTGGCCTGATCAAAGACAATGACCACAAGCAGCTTAGAGAGGAAGTGTTTATTTGACTTAGGGTTCCAGAGGGATAAGAGACCATTATAGCAGAGAGCCATGACGACAAGTGGCAAGCTTGCAGCAGGAGCAGGAAGCGGAGAGCCGAAGTCTTCAAACACAAACACAAAGCGTTGAGCAAACAAGAGGTAGGGCAAGACTATAAACGCTCAAAGCCCACCCCTAGTGACATACTTCACCAGCAAGGGGCCATCTCCCATGACGTCTACAACATCCCCAACAGTCCTACTGGCTGGGGACCAAATGTTCAAATACAGAGTCCACAGGGAATATTTCTCATCCAAAGCACCGCTCATCTCATTGATTCTGAATGTCAAATCTGATGGTGAAGAGATGTGGTACATTATAAAGAGAAGTTGAAGAAACTAAAAGTTTAAGAGAGAGAAGAACCTATTGGGACAATGGGAGCCTGAATGAAGCTGTCAGAACTTGCTTTATCCTGCTTCACAGACCCTCAACACTTTCATAAGGCTTAACACACTTCCAGGACCTAACTCCCCTCTGTATAATACTGCCTGGTAGAGAGCCGATTCATTCTTGACATATTTTAGAGTCAATGATCATCTATCTTGTAGTTGAGCACCCACCACGTGCAAAGCATGGCACTAGAAACCTGTGACTAGCCGTGACGGGAGACTCTGTCGCTATGCTTGCGGAAAATGTTGCCTCATCCCATGGGAGAGCTGACTCTCACTTGACACAGCCTTTCAGCCTAGTCAGAAAATTCCTCCTGGGCTCCAAGGGAAGAAATTATGGAAATTGCTGAATTATTTAAATGATTTGCTAATGCCTAAGTCTGAACAAGGGTATTATTTCGATCCAAAGAGACTAGTTCCAGACTTGAGATTCTGGGGAAGTGAGGTAAGTTTTATGACCACGCTTTCCACTTGGGGAGCTGCAGACCACACGCTCTCGTTAGGAGAATGTCAAAGGTTGCAGGCGTCCCTGTGCGCTTGTTTCATAATCTTGTTTGTTTCACTTTTGAGATGGCTCTCACTTTGTTGACTACACGGGTCTTGAAAATGCACCTCCGTCCCCTAAGGAGTTCAGGCTGTAGGCATGCACCACGGTGTCTCCTCAGTAACTATTTTAGACTAAAACAGTAACATTGCACTACTGTTACATAAGTAGTCATTGAAGTGTCATGTACTCATGTATTCATTCATTCAGTACCTGTGGACAACCCGCCAGCTCCCAGGCACCGCTGCATAGTCCACATGGAAAGCCAAACTCAGAAGAATGTGGAAGCCTGTGCGCCAAGTTTTCTGTGACTTATAACACTTGGGGAATTTACTGTTTGTGTCAATCAGAACTTCAGATGGGAAGTCCATTTGCCTCTTTGGAGACAGGATGGAAGTCCGGACTTTTCACATCTAAAGTTGGTATAGAAATTCTAGTATATAAATGTACTATTCTGAAATCCATGAGACAAAGGATAACTAAAAGTCCACATGATACAGGCTAACAAAACGGGTGAATTTTATACTAACTCATGAGTGTTAATAAAATTTAAATTGATTGACAACCACAGTATCTTCTACACAGACACACAGACACACACACACACACACACACACACACACACACACTTTGATTTTTATGTCAGTTAAAATGAAGCAGTTTCTTAAAAGAGTAATGAAATAGCTGTTTCCATGGTAGCAATATAAGAAGATCCCTCAAAGGGGAATTTTTGAAAATCTCCTTAACCTGTCATCATAATTCTGTGGTTATTAGTGATCTCAGGAAAATACCAGAGGTGAAGAAAGACAGTATCCATCTCTATTTTTTGTTCTCTCCTTTGTACAGTGAAGAATGTGTGAAGGGAAAACCACAGAGACTCTTAAGATACATAGTGAGCCACGATGTATCTTAGGGGAGTTTTTTAAACAGGAAGTGGCACGCTTTCCTAGTGCTTTCTCCTGGTCACAGCACTGACAAGACCCATGCAGAATAGTTGATGTCTCCGCAGATCATATTAAATTAAGAAGTATCCTGAGTGGTAAGGAGATGGTGAAGGACTGATTAGTACCGACAGACCCAAAAGAAGGATGTCCTGGAAGAGTGGAGCGGCTGGGCGCAGCATCCACCCACACAGCAGCATTTAGCAGTGTTCTCTCAGAGGTGAAGGAGAAACCAAATTATTACTTAAATATCTTTGGGGGGCAGAAAGTTTTTTTTTAAAAAAAAATCAAGGTTTACCATTTTTAAAAGTCATCTTTCTAGTTTCTATACTTTCTGTGATTTCTAAATAGATTTTAAAAATTCTAACTTATCTTTTGATTAACTAGATGCAAGGAAGTGGACACCAAATCTGGGATTCATGATGAATTTATAAATCAGCATTATTTTCACTGAATACATGTCCAATGGGTTTGGATATTTAGTGTATTTAATTGCTTAAGATCAAGTTTTCCTCAGAATTGGTAACTTTGGCTTTCTGATGTATGCATCATTTATTAAGAACTTGAGGTCTACCAGTTTGAAATCACAGATTAAACTAAGACCGGGAAAGAGACCCTGAATTGTAATGTGCCATTCTCATGAAACAGGCTGAGCACCCGATTCTTCACCCCAGATAAATTCTCCTCCACCAACTTTGAAAACAGTTAGATCTTAGCTCTCAGGTCTTTGGAAATGTGGGGTGTAGACTTTCTTACTAAGTGATTGCCAAGAAAAAGATACCTTTTCCTAGGTTCCTGGCTTTACTCAACCCTTCCTATGACTATTAAATTCCTAACCTGCTATCTACACTGGCATAGATAAGTCAGTTCTCCTGGTTGAAAATTGCATTTGTTGCGAACATAAACAGAAGAATACAAGAGGCGGAAGTGAGAGTCCCACGCGCTGAAGCTACAACAGAGAAAATAGACTCATCAGTCAAAGAAAACATTAAGTCTAACAAAAGCCTAACACAAAATATCCAGGAAATATGGTCACCGTGAAAAGACGAAACCAACTCAAAAGCACAGAAAATATGTTTAACAAAATCATAGAAGAAAACTTTCCCTACCTAAACAAAGATATGCCTATGAAGATACAAGAAGCTTACAGAATACCAAATAGACTGGATCAAAACAAAAAAAGTTTACTCGCCAAATAATAATCCAAACACTAAACATACAGAATAAAGACAGAATATTAAGAGCTGCAAAGGAAAAAGGACAAGTAACAGATAAAGTCAGACTATCAGAATTACACCTGACTTCTCATTGGAGACAATGAAAGCCAGAAGGTTGTGGTCAAGCGTTATGCAGACATTAAGAGATCATGATTGCCAGCCTAGACTATTACTCCCAACAAAACTTTCAATCACCATAAAAGGACAAAACAAGATATTCCATGACAGAACCAGATTTAACTAATACCTAGCCACAAACCCAGCTCTACACAAAATACTAGAAGGAAAACTCCAACCAAGGAATTGCTACATCAACAAAAACACAGACAGTTGATGATCTTACAGCAGCAAGTCCCAAAAAAAGGGGAAACACACACAAATTAACATTACTAACAACGACAACTAAATTAACAGGAGATAACAATCACTGGTCATTAATATCCCTTAATATAAATGAACTCAACTCACCTATAAAAAGACACAAGCTAACAGACTGGATAGGAAGAAAGAATCCATCCTTCTGTTGCATGCAAGAAACACATCTCAACCTCAAAGACAGACATCACCTCAGAGTAAAGGGTCACTCTATACGGAGTGTTTACAGTGAGCTGTGAGAGAGGCTGAGGGAAGAAAATTTGCTCTCAGGAAAAAGCTTCATTATCACAAAGAAAAATCCAGCATGTTTTCTTTCAGATGCAGAACCCACATGTAAAGTTGTGTGTGTGTGTGTGTGTGTGTTGTATGTGTTTGTGTGGCTATGTGTGTGTGTGTGTTCTGTATGTGTTTGTAAGGATGTGTGTGTGTGGTGTATGTGTTTGTGTGGGTTATGTGTGTGTGTGTATTTGTGTGGATGTCATATTTATAGTTGTGTGTGTAGGTCAAGAGGCTGAAAATGGAATCATGAGGGGAGGATGAGTTCTTAAACAGAGAGGAAGCGATAGCAATGGGCACACATGCTATGAAGGTGGAAAGAGGAACTCACTGGGAGGAGGAGGAGCCACACAGGGAGTCAGGGCACACAGGGAAGGACAGTGGGAGAGGAATGACTGACAACGGAATATAGTGACACATATGTGTGAAAATGACAAAATGAAACCCATTGCTTTTATCTTAACCTAAATTTTAAAAAATACAATACTAAAGAATGTCAGACTTCAAGAACCTCACTATATCTAGAGGGAGTAAAGATGGTAGGAAATCCATTGACTTTAAATTCAGGGAAAAAAAATAGATTTTCCAGTAGAAAAACCCATTTCCTGTTATTGGAATTACTATCACATATCTTTCAAAATGGATTTTATTTTTAAAAATGAAAAGCTTTTTGTTTGTTTCCAACAATGAAAGTAATTGGCCAAAGGAAGGAAAGTGAAGTGCACATTTGTCTCTGCCTAACAGCCAACTGAAATGCAGCAACAGGATAAACCAGGCAAAGGAAGCCTCACTAATGCTAAAATGAGAGAGGCTTTATCTCCATAACTCACGCTCTGAAGAAGGATGCCAGGGCCAGGCAGGCACCAGTGCTCCTGCTCCTGAGCACAGTGGGCGGGGACACGGGAAGTGATGGAGGCGATGCTTCAATGGGGCTTCTGAAGCAGAGGAGCAGTGGGTGCAAACTGAGAGGCTCTGAAGCACTTTTGCTGGTAATGGGGTGCCCAGAATGCAAATTCTGTGACTAAATGCTGTTGTCATGTTTGAACTAACTTCCTATGCATCAGGATCTATGAGAATCTTTATTGTAGCTGTGAACCAGAAAGAACAATTTATACTCACATGATTAAGTATGGACTAATCATTTAAGGAAAGCTGTCAATATTTAAAGCAGGTTTCATAATATGTAGTAATATGGTCTGAATTTAAGGGATGCCCCCATAGTGTAGGGGATAGCAAAAGGTGGATGATAATGAAAGATCCCTATATATTTAGAAAGAAAATCCCAAGTTAAGTTTCCTAGGCTGTAGCTGTATATAGATGTAGCTCTAAGCACAGCAAGCCATCAAAAAATTCAGCAGCAATCAGAAGAGGTAATGTCTACTGTAAAACTCACCCTTTGAGCGGTAGTGCTGATCAGAAGATAAATAATGCTTGAGTAAATAGGAAATGAATTAAGGGAATTCAGAAACCCATTCTAATCTGGAACAAATGTTGGACTTACACTAAGAGATAAGTATGCAGGAAAATATTTAGGATGGAAATCCTATAAACATGATTCATTTAAATGAACATTAGTTCACAAATTTCATAGTAGAAAGGATTAAGGGACATATAATACAAAAGATGGATGAAAAAGCATTTTGGAATGTTTACTCTAGGGAAAAAAATCAACTATAAACAAAGCAGAGATTCAAATAGTGAATGGAAAAAAGCTACAGAAAACACAAAACAGGGGAAGAAGAAAAGGATCACTCTTGAGACATAAGCAATATTATACCAGTGTTTATTTCCCTTTTAAATTGCACTTTGTTTATGCATGATAATATGTATACCCGTTATACCCATGCAAATACCGATGATAAACAATGTATCAAGAACACTGGTGTACAGTAAAAGACATAGTTCTGAGATTTTATTAAATGTTATTAATTGATCTTGAAGATCCATTCTTTCTTCCAGTAAGGAGCACCCAATGCGGTTGCCATTCATTTGAATGAACACTAGCTCACAAATCCGTGGACATTCATGTGGTCTTCTGCTTCCTGCTACAATCAAGTGGAGAGCTACGTGGATCCTCTGTGCATTCTGGAGAGCATCACACTGGTTTCCTTCATTGCTGACAACATGTATTTGGCCTTGATGAACAGGAATCAAATTCTAGAGTGGAAGGTACAATTCTACCAGGTAGCATTCAGAGATCTGCTATACTGGTGATGTTTAAGATCCAATGGTTCGGAGCATGCTGGCCTTGCTCTTCAAGATCAAGATCAAATGATTGGACCTTGCACTGTATGTTACAGTTGGGCACTTTCCTCAATCATTCTGGAAAATCCAGGAATATCAGCATTATATGATTCTAGAATCACGACCAAGGATGAGAGTGGTGTCCTTTCGTTATCACACTTTGTGACTTGCTTAGAGAATTTGAGCTTCTTGTCCCAGTCACTTTAGGATTAGCAGGTCCTGAGTTGGGAACATTGTTTCCATGTGAAGCACAGACAGGGTCCTACCTAAGGCCAGAGTTACTGTTTGGTATTTTTGTTTCCTCTTGTCAGTATGATAAAGGCACTACAGTGTGGAATAACTCACCCTGGTGACCACAAGGAGGCCGATGGATGCTATGTATGTGAAACAGGAGGAATAAAAATGAAACCAAGATACCCAATAGGGTATTAGTTGCATGGAGTTCTCAACTCAGTCTTAACTTTTAAAAAGTAATTACAACAAAGATGACTGAACAGTGACATAGTGTCCAGAGGTTCAGACTCCTCAGTGATGACAATTAGGGATACTATACGAGGAAACTGTTAAAGCAAGCAGATATGGTGGAGCTGGTGGGAAGGAAATCTAAAATAATAAAGGAGCGATGGAAAGTCAGTGGTGGCCTTGAGACCAGCTGTAGCAGCAGAAACGTTGTGGCTTGAATATATGTGCCTTCAAAATTCTCATATGGGAATTTAGATGTTTAGGGTCCTCAAGGTGATGGCATTCAGAGGAGCTGCGTTGTTTATTTTTCTTTGAAATGGGGTCTTATGTGTTTAAGGCTGTTCTCAAACCCTCTAAGTAGTCAAGGGTAACCTTGAACTATGGTCCACTTGCCTCCAATTCCCGACTGCTAGACTTATAGGCATATACTGCTACTTCTTCTTGCGTATGGTGCTGGGGATTGAAACCAGGGCTATGTGTGGTGTAGGAGGTCCTTCTGTTTGTGTGTTGCTTTAATTGGTTAATTAATAAAGAAACTACTTGGCCTGATAGGGAAGAACTTAGGTAGGAGGAGAAGACAGAACTGAATTCTGGGAGGAAGAAAGCAGAGTCAGAGAGCCACCATGGAGCCGCCAGGTTAGACATGCTAAATCTTTCCCGGTAAGCCACGACCTCATGGTGACATACAGATTATTAGGAATAGGTTAAATCAAGATGTGAGAGTTAGTCAATAAAAGGCTAGAGAATGGGCCAGGCAGTGATTTAATTAATACAATTTCTGTGTGGTTATTTTGGATGTAAGCTAGCCAGACAACTGGGTCAAACAAAAGGACCCTTCTCCCCTTGTAACATATGTGCACGCTAGGCAAGTCATCTCTTTGCCCACTGAGTTATATCCTCAGTTGAAAAGGGAGAGCTTTGAGTGACATGACTATATTCTGCAGGGGCAGGGAGTATATAGAGTGAATGAGACTGCTTTTGAAAAGAGAAGTTTTGGAGAACTTGGTCCTTCTGTTTCTACTGCTGGGAGAGAACAGTGCTAGCCCCATTACGATCTTCTGCTACATGAAGACATAGAAAATCCAAAAACAACACACTGCTTTGTGGGTCAAATTCAGTATTCTCCAGACATGGAATATGCTGGCACATTGATGTTGGACTTTCTAACCTCCAGAGACAAGAGAAAATCAACTTATCTTCTTTATAAAATTTCTCAGTCTGGAGTATTTGAACAGCATAAGCAAATTAAGACTACCAAATTTATTCTTTTATTTTACAAAAGGACTAGAAAACATGCCATTGTCAGATTTGGATCCCAGTTTTGTTATTCTGGAGAAGAGTGAGAGCTGCCATTGGTGTCTGTTCCCAGGAAATAAAGACTCCTCATAAAGGAGAAGACACGCACTATCAAAGAAAGTAGAAACCCTATTAAATTATCCCCAGGGCTCCTCATTGTCCTCAGCGATCCATTTCTCTTAAACCCTCAGCATCACAATGCAATACTAATCCTTTGATAGTTTTGCCACATTAACAACGGTGCTGATCATTTCTCTTAAGAAAAATGTGGGAGAATCCTAGAACCTTTATAAAGATAACCTGTGTCCTAGTGAATGAGCAAAAAACCACGCCCACTTCAGCTGATTCTGATCCTTCATCCTTACACACTGAGTCATAAAGGGACCTGGTTGGGTACGGATAATGCCAGCACACAAAAGAGACAGTATCATAGACTGAGAGAGATTCATTAAGGTGGGGAAATTGAATCTCAAAAAGAGGATAGAAATTATGAGTCAGTGGCAGAGCTGGAACTCTAAGATTTCTAGTCTTCTTTGTTGGCAAATAGGAAATTCATTAGTCTTTTATCCAGACCCTTTTAAATCCTCACTCATATTGGTAGTTCACATTTGATTCTCTTCTAGGCAGAAGCATATACCACAATGACATTTCATTTTCTGCTTCTCAATAGCTAACCCTTTTATTTTTCTTGCATTCATATATTATTTATGATTTTAAATAGTTACAATGCTTGTTCCTGGTATGAGTGAGAAAGCCTTTAATGTTTTATAATTAAGCATAACATTTTTTATGAGGAGAAATTCTTTATTAACTTAGGAAACTTTATGTTCTTAACTGATAAATTTCCTTTTCTTTTCTTGCCTGTTCGATTGAGAAAGGATTGTTGATTTTTAAATAGAATTAGTAATTGTACAACATAATGAGTTTTATAATGATATTTTCATACAGCATCTACCATACTTTGGTCATATTTACCCCCAACCCTTCCTCTTATACCACCCCTGTTCACCTGGCACACATTAGCAATAGTATACCTTTACCTTCATGTCTTTCTCCTTCTAAGTTTTACATGTGTGTAGTGACTTGATTAGGAATGGATCCTATCTAAATACTCATGTATTTGAAAGTTTGACCCTTAGGGAGTGACACTATTAGGAGGTGTGGCCTTGGTGGAGTAGGTGTGGCCTCGGTGGAGGAAGTGTTAGTGTGGAGGCAGGCTTTGAGGTCTCATGTATGCTCAAGCCACACCCAGTGAAACAGACTTCTTATGACACCTGTGGATCAAGGTATAGAACTCTCAGCCCATTCTCGAGCACCATGTCTGCCTGCATGCTGTCATGCTTCTTGCCTGATGATAATGAACTAAAACTCTGAACTGTAAGATAACCCCAATTAAATGTTTTCCTTCATAAGAGTTGTTGTAGTCATGGTGTCTCTTCACAGTAATAGAAACCCTAAGACAATGTGAGTAAATCTACAATACTTCTCTATTTTTCTTTGTAAATTATTTTGCTTAATGTGATGCACTCCAATTCCATCTATTTTCCTGCAGGTGATAATTTGATTCTTCTTATGGATGGATAAAACACCCCAATGTGTGTATCTATCACATTTCTTTGTACATTCACCTGTTTTTGGATATGTAGATAGATTTCATAGCTTGGTTCTTAAAACCAGTGAAGTGGTAAACACCTATATGCAAATGTCTCTCTGGTAAGCTGCCTTGGACGTTTTTGGATGTATATACAGAAATGGTAGAGTTGGGCCATATGATGCGCTCTTCCTAGGGAAGACTATTTCTTCTGCTCTCAGCAGGTTGAGGTTTATGGGCTCCCCAGTCACATACCCCTATCCACTTTGGCGTGTGTAATGTCCTTGTTCAACACAAGCTTAGGCAGTCATGTTGGGAAGACTGTGTGGGTGCAGCTTCTGACATTACCAAGAGTCATAACCTCAAAGCAAAATTCTGTTTCTCTGGCTCTTACAATCTTTCAACCCCCTTTGTTGAATATATTCTAGTTTGTTACACTTCTTAATTTGTAGATTCACCTAATTTATAACAGGGTCTAGTTATAGGCATTGGTTTAGGTAGTAACATTTGGTAAGAATGTGTATGTAACATGTAACTATTCACATAGAAAAAAGTCCTGGCTGGTAGCAATTAAAGGAGTTAGTGCTGCAGACTATGGAGAGGGACAGCATTGGCTGGAGCCATTATCATTGTTTACTAACTATACATCTTTGGATAAGTGCCTTGACCTCTCTAAGTCCCAATAAGACTTGAATAACTCAATTTACAAAAACTTTAAAATGATGTCTGGCATATAATAAATGTTTAATTAATATTCCTTGATGTTATTATTCTTCTTATTTATTTTAGGGAACAACATCTTTGCTGCAATTATTATTTGGATCTAGTCAGTTAGGAATCTATTTATAATAATGTCTGGAAACATTACTTAACTAAAGGTTATAGAATTATAAAAAGGTGAACTGAAAATAACTGAACTCATGTAGTAAAACAGAGAAGCAGCTGAATTCCATGTACAACAGAATAATTATTTTTATCTTTATTATTATAATTTTAAATGGATTTTGTATTTAGTTGGGCGTCTTCTTAGGGAAGTTCTGGGACCAGAATTTCAGCTTCTTTCTCTCTCATTTTTACATGATCTTTGTTACAGCAGGAGGAGGGAGTTATTTGATGATACAGTTTGGGAAAATACAGCAGCAGTTAGGCCGCTTTAGTAGAACCAGGGTCGCTGTGATGTAAAGCATAGCTGTCTTTCTTCTTCTCTGAGGCTTCCAGCTATTAGGGAGTAAGCTTAGAACAAAGATACTGAATGCTGCCTGAGAGAGGCTGCCTGAGTTCCCGGTTTGGTTTCTTTATCTGTGTTGGGTCACATCAGTTCATCTTCAATTCAATAGAAGTTTCATTTCAGTCTCTGGTTTAATTCACTTCCTTCAATCATTTAAAAAAGATGATTGACATTTTTATGGTGCTGGAAATCAAATACAGGACCTTTTTTGTACATACTTGGCAAGTTCTCTACCTCTGAGCTTGTATCCTTCCCCCCTATGATTGACAGTTTGATTTATTTCTACTGTTAATCTATAACCATGAAAACTCTAAAATGAGATACTGTTATTCATTTCCATTTCTTGGGCCGTTGATTGATTTGTTAATTTATTTGCACATTCATTTGTACACTCATTCTGGATATTTATTACTCAATATTTACTGAGCCCCTACTGTGTGCCAAAGACTTTCTTAGGGAATGAAAACCATAACAGTGCACAAAACAACAGTTTTTACTGCCATTGGGACCAATGGCAGAGAAGTCAAACCATAGATAATAAAGGTCAATGGAATATAGAAGTGTTTATAAGTAAAAATGTATACAGTGATGAATATTTCTGTAAAGTAGAAAGAAAGGCCTAGTGTGTATGAAAGAGATGGGGTTTAATTCTGAATTAGGTGGCTAGGGAAGGTGCTCTTGGAGCAGAGAAGGAATGAAGGAGGGAGGATCAAAACTTCAGCTGCCTGGCAAAAGGTCCTTGGAAGAATGAGTGAGTGTGTACAAACCAGAGGTTGAGTAGCAATGTCTGCTGGTGAAGATGTTGAAACTTACTCTGAGGACAAGTGCAGACTTCAGGAATTTGAGTGCAGAAGTAACCTGGCATACTCTGCTTTTCAGTGGCATACAGAACATAAATACCTACCTCACGAAACTTTTAGTCGAAGACGTAGACATTAGAAACCAAATAAGTGAAATTCATAGGATGAAAGGTGTTATATGCTACCAGCAGATAGTCAGTCAAGATGTTAGGTAACTCTGGATAGTGTGCCAAGAAAAGTCTTTGGAGCCCCGGAGATCAATGAGAGTTGGTGTATGGGGACAGGTAAGAGGTTGTGCAGAGATACAGCCAGGACATTGCGAGAGTGTTGATAATAGGTAGTAACAAGGACATGATGGGTCATGGTGGATTTGTGTCATATTTACAGGACAGCCCAATGTAGCAATATTCGGTGTATAATATGAGAGAAAGAGAAGTCAGATACGGTGCTAGGATTTGAGGTTGAGCAACTAGAAGGATGGAGTTGTCATGAATTACGGTGGGTAAGACCATGGGGGGGAACAGGTTTTGGAGACACTGTGAACTTATTGCTAAGCGACTCTATTTACAAGACCTATTGGGTAACCATGTAGAGCCGCTGAGTTAGCAGACGAGAATGAAGGTTAAAGGCCGGAATGGAGTCCCCTTTTCCTGGTCATGCCATCTTCAGACACCCTTTTGTACTCCTGCCAGGAGGCAGTGATAAATACAGGGCACATAAAGTGATTTCCTGGGCTCAAGTGGGCCTCCATGTCTCCATGTTTCTGTGCCTGCTGACTCAGTCTTGCCATTTGCAACTGTGAAATAACCACACAGCTCACAGTATTGTGAGAATCAAATAAGTAAGTCTCTTTCATGAGTTTGGCATTGTACCTAGAATAAAATAAGTTCAACATAGAAAGTTTGTGTTGGAATGGCAGTGGTGGCTATATAAAATCTTGTGCCAAGCACAGTTCAAAGAACAATATGCTAGTTTTAAAAAGATTTTTAAACTTAGTCATTTAATTGCGCGCGAGAGACATACAAAGAAAAAAAGAAATAGAGACAGACGCATAGAGAGATAGACATACAAGAAGGAAGGAAATTGATTCTTTCCTGTCACCTCTTGGGATCCAGGGATTGGCGCAGGTCAACAAGCTTAACAACAAGGACCTTTACCCATTGAACCATCTTGCCAATCCCATAATTCTCACATCTGGACCCCTACAATGCAGCTCCTTCATAAAGGCATGAAGACGACTGGAAGGTTGTCATCTACTTAGCAGTTGTCCAAGCCCGGGCAGTCTGACTCCACAGTCTATAAACGTAAAACACCAGATTTCACTACCGCTCAAAGCGTGTTAGCCATGACTGCTCCTTCCCTGGCTTTTTCTTCCTTTTATTAAGGCTGTGCTTCTTAATCTGCTTATGGACTTGCTCAGAGTTCACTAGAGGTTGTTATTTATCAGACTTGTACTTCTAAGGAAAATTGTTGCCTCCAATTTTGTTGTATTTTGCAAAGTATAATTTTGAATTGCCCCAGGAATGACCTACCTTTGCATTTTCCAGGACCCACTGCTTCCTGTCCCTCTCTGATTTGACAGCCTGCTTTCTGTGTTTGAGGGGCATTCTGCATTTGCTTTAGTCACATAGGGAATTAGTTCTGCCCATTTCCCAGGAAGAAAATCCTGGTTGAGTGTCTATCGGCCATGGATGCTGCCACTAGGGGGCGTTCTTGTCATACCATTTCATATCCACACTCAACACAGATAATAGTTGTGTATCTAAGTGGCAACTCAAACACTTTGGTTCTTTTTCCACACCACTGCATGTGTAACATGCATTATTTCTAACAGATATAAAAGATCACTACCTGGTAGCTAATTTGATGAAGAATTAAAATAAAAATTAATAGAATGTTTTTGACAGTCAATAATTTGTAATCATGTAAAAATTAAAAAAAAATATGTAGAATTAATCACAGTATATGTGTAATAAAAATGATAGCAATGGCTTTGGTGTGTTTCTGAAAGCAACAGAACTTACATTTTATTTCTTATATTTTATAAGGAATACTTACTGAAAAATTAACAGTTTTAAGCAATAACATTTTACCACCAACTTCTGGAGGGTAACCAGGAGCAGTGCCAATGGTCTATACTGTCTGGGGATCTACGGAGCCATCAGGCTGATACTGACATAGAAAATTCCCCTCTACTGGCTAGCTTTCTTAGTGTTAGAAGGAGCTACGCATCTTCCTGAAGGAGAAAAGGAAGCATCAGACATATTGTAAGCTGCAATACTGACTGGCCTGTCAAGAAGGGCCCCCCGGGACAACTATGGCACAAACACCATGGGAGTAAACAATTCCCTTTTCATTGATTACAGCCTGTTCCACAAGATGAACCCTACACGTGGCACCATTATTGGGTTGGAGACCTATGACCAGCTAGGTCATAGGCCCTAGGGAGAACCTACTGTTATCCTGCTAAGTTGACAAAATATTAAATTAACGCTGAATGACTTATCATTACACCCATAGATGAAGGCATATCCCACCTTTCACCAGAGAGAAGCTTCTGTTTTCAGTACATGGAGATTAATACGGAAATCCACGACTGGCCAAGCTGCAAAGAATAAGAGACTGAATTATGCACATCCCTAAATGGAACATATACGCTGTGTTCTGCCTCGCAGTGGTCAGGAATCACTGTAGAAGAGGAACAGGTAGGGCACAAGAGCCAGAAGGAAACGGTATACTCTGCATACGTCAGGGCAGCTGCACGTGTGAGCCCGCAAAGGTTGTGATAGCACGTACAAGACCTGTCAGACGTAACCTAAAACAATCTCCAGCATGGAGGGGGAGCTAGGCATGAAGTCCCACCCCTAGCTGAGGGAGCGGAAGTGAGTATGATCAAAACACATATGGAATTCTCAATGAACTGATAATTTAATTGAGAGTAAAAACCTGCTTTTTCAACCTCTAATAACAGGTGATAGATATATGGATAGATAGATACGTAGATGGATGATGTAAAGATAGATGGTAGATGACAGACAGACAGACAGACACATAGACAGACAGGCAGACAGACAAATAGATATGGATGGATAGTGTTCATGGGCCAAAACTACCTGCTACCTGTTTCTATATGGCCTGTAAACTAAGAATTCTTGGTATATATTTTTTTTCTTACAGCACATTTTGACCATATTAGTCTCCCCCCAACTCCTCCCAGATGCTTTCTACCTCCCTACCAACCCACATTCTTTGTTTCGTTTTCTCTCTCAGTTCCCCAACCAAAAAATGATAATCAAAACAAACAAGCAAAAATCACAATAAGACAAAACAAGCAAACAAAAAGCTCATGTTAAAAAAAACCCTATTATTAAAAAAAGTTTATTTTGTATTGGTCTACTACTCCTGGGCATGAGGCCTGCCCTGGAGTGTGACTGGTATACGCCAGCCAGTATATGGATACTCTACTGGAGAACATCTTCCCGCTTGTCAGCAGGCGTTCTCGTTGTCAGTGGAGCGTCAGAAAGGAATAGAGGTGGGCTAGAAGCAGAGGGTAGAAGAGGTAATGGGGAAGAACCAAGGTGACTCTGGATCCACACCAAGAAACCAAATTCCAAAGGGATGGAGATGGGTTCAGAGGAGGGACTCGGGCAGCCAGGCTAAGCAGGACGAACGGTTACTTCAGGAAGGAGGCTAAAGGTGACTTGCTTGAGTCTTGGCCTTGTGTCGAGGCTGTGGATTCCTGGTAGATACTGGTTCTCTCTTTTTATATTTTTAAGGGCTAGAAAATAAATTTTAAATGCATATTATTTTATGACACATAAAAAAACATACAAGATATAGTTTACAGTGTCTATAGGCCATAGTTTGGGTCTTAGACGCACAACCAAAAGCTCACATGTCAAGATCTTGACTGCTAATGGGCTGTTATGGGGTGGTGGAACTTTTTGGAGGTGAAGACAGCTAAAAACCCTCATTGGTAGAGCTGTACTTAATGAAGTGATTAGAATCTTGGCCCCTATCTCTTTGACTTTGCTTCCTTGCCACCCAGAGATTCTGCTTGCTACGGCCCCAAACAACAGATTCATCACTGAAACAAAGCCCAGATAAATTCTCTCTCTTAAATCCATGATCTCAGGCATTTTGTCACAGCCATGGAAGTCTAACAATCATAAATAAAATTTTATTAGGATAAGCATGCATTCACTGTGCTGATGGGTGGTTATCGAGGTTTTACATTGTGGGTAAGCCCCACTAAACCTCTCAGGATCCAGAAGGATCGCTATAGCAAGTGAAAACTGGCTAAAGATATCTGAGGGTAAATAAAGGAAATTTGTTCACGTAAGTCTTTTTATCCTCTCTCCTTTATTCTTCCTGTGCTCTCCGTTGCTCTCTTGATGTTCCCCTTTCCATGTTGCTTGATGTTCTACCTGTCCCACATGGTTTCAGTTTATATACCCACACAGGCAGTTAGCAAGCACGCATTTCATAGAACCACAAAGGCAGGAAAATCTGACAAGGAAGTGCCTTAGGACTCAGAGGAGGAGGCATGGCTGTGAAGCTCCCCAGCAGATGCCAGGAGGAATAATTAAAAACAGGACGCTAAACCAATACAAAATTCTAAGCAGAAGAAGTTTTCATGCACCAACTACATCTCTTATGAGTAACTAGTTAATCTAGATGTTTGTGATTAATATCTGTAGAAAACACAGCAGTGTTGCTGCACTTTCTGAGGACTTCCACTTATTTCCCCAGCATTTGTGGTAACCATAGCAACCTGGCAGGAAGGCAGAAGTGCTTGCTAGGTGAGTTCAAGGGAATTTCTGCTGGCACCCTGGTGAGAAGGAATTTCTTTCTCTGGGGCTGGTTTAGCGACCCAAGGTTCTTTCCTGTATCTCTTAGGGGTAAAAGCACAAACAGTTAGTTTCCTAGATTAAGACCTTGTGTCAAATGAAAGGTGAAGATATATACAAAAAATTAATAGCTTGTGAGGGGAGCGCAAAGGCCAGGAGATGACACCTTCCTGAGTCTGCAGCTAGAGAATTCAGTCCTGTTTAGGAGTAAGGGCAAACATACTCTCTACTCCATGCTTCCTGCTTAGGGCTCCTTTCTTGTCAATTAGTCCTGTCAATAAGGATAACTGTGGGGGTCTAGCTTTATGTGGATTTGATGATGGGAACAAAGGTTTGACTGAGCGAATGCTTCCACACCAGGGCGCCATGGCGTGGAGAAAGGTATGCAATTGCCAGGACAGGAAGGGTCAGTCTTAAAGAATGGTGTATACACTGCTGGGATAATTTGGGATGAAACCAATTATGGAAGGGAGAAACATCACGATTTCACAAGATTTCGACAGAGCTGACAGTGACCATCCAAAAGACGGGTGTTCCCGAAGCTTTTGAAGTCGGGTTCTCCACCAAGTCATAGTCCCGGGGTCTGTCCATGGATCCGACAGCTGTGCTTTACCGTATAGCGTTAGTCTTGTGGCTCTCATAGGATGGTTGCCTTCGTGCCGCAACAAAGAAGAGTTGTTAGAAAGGTTGTATAGACCGTAGAGCCCAGCGTAGTTGCTCTCTGGCCTTTTCGTACAGCTTTGACCCTTGAAACTAATAAGTAAGAAATGGCACACATAGCTTTGCCAAGACGGGCATCCTCATCACCGGGCTGCGGTCTGCCTCTTATCCACTCGCCGCATTTAGAGCCCTCATTTCGATGGAGGATGCGGATCTCCATCAGAGGCCAGCGAGATACGGACATTCAGCTGAGTCCTGTACTGCCGTTTATTCTTATCTTGATGCGCACTTCCTTTCAAAGCAAGACAGCTCTGGCAAATAGTTGACCTGTTTTCCAGAGACAAAGGTCTTGAGTACGTGGATGTGTTTTAAATACGAGGTGAAGGGGCGTGCTTGTTTGCCACGAGAAAATCATTGTACTGTTGATTTTTTCTTAAATATTTTTGTGTGAAAGTTACAAAACACAAAGAAGAATAGATAAGAAATTAAAAAAAAATACTTAGAATCTTGCCTCTCGGTGATGACTGCATTCTGATATCAGTTTACTTCATGGCTTAGGGAGAAGAGCTGCAGCTTACTTTTTTTTTTTTTTTTTTTTTTTTTTTTTTGCTTGCAAAAGACAAATTGATGTCAGTCTGTAATCGGCTGAAGAGTGTTTCTAAGGTGGGATGTTTCTTTGCTTTTATACAGTTTCTCATGCTGCCCATGTTGGGATGAAACTCCGGATTTGCCAACCTTATACACCACCAAATCTGGCCCAATAGTTTTGCAGGTGGTTAAGGATCATTGGAACTTAATGAGATTCCAGTCACTGAGGCTCAGGAGGAAGGAGGTATTTTACTACTGTTCTGACAGAGGCCAAGACTTGTCTGAATTTGCCAGTAGAGGGCAGCAGTTCTGTGATTGAAAACACGGCTTTGAAAACAAACACAGGGTTCTAAGGCTGGGAAATCCATGGACTCACAGTTTCCCAATAGCTGCATTTGTTCGCCGAACCAAAGATCCATGGGATCCAGGATTGAGCTGAATCTTAGAGATTCCCAGCATCCCCTCTTGGAGCTATGCAGATCATAAGATGTGTGTGGTGGAACTTGGTGCAGATCCTGACAGAACTGAAGTAAATAGAGGAGACATGGACTCTCCCCAATCAGGAAGGAGCACTGACTGAATGTAATGTCTGTTTCATTTTATTGTTCACGTTATGCTTGCATTTTAAATTTTGGACTTATTTTAATTTTCATTTTTATGTAGTATATGTCTTTAAACTCGTTTAATATATATACCAAGTGTACATTTGTACTTTAAGTGTTCATTTGATATGTTGTATGTCATTGGGAAACGCTCATCTATCTGTCTGTCTTTCCTCAAAATCTGATATACGGTATTTTCTGTGCTACGTTCATACCTCTAACACACCTACATTTTCATCACGGCTACACCTTTTTGCCTCCTTCTCCTGATCCTCATTTTGCTATTTGAATAAATTGGTTCCCACAGAACTGTTAACTGTATTTTACCCAGCCAGCACCTCTTCTCTGTCTCCACATCTTCAGGGGACTGATATGGAATGTGCAGGTGTCTTCTGCAGCACACGCTGGGGCTGCTGCTAAAGCCATCAGAGCTGGAGTGCAGTTGATTGGTGCTCTGGATGTAAATGCAACTCAGCAGAAGGACTCACGTGAAATAAGGAGAGAGGATACACACATAACAGAGAAACGCAGAATACACGAGATGTCTTTCCACTCAAAGACACTTCACAAGCCAAATGCTTTTAGAAGCTGGAAGACACAGGACAAAGGAGCTGAAATGCCGGAAAAAGAGTCAAGAGGCCCACATTCAAAAGGAACCAAACACCAAATAAAGGACTCAAATGAACTTGGGGGATTTAATTGAGGACCTAGACAAGGGTGTTAGGAATCAGCTCAAAACTTAGACAAGAAAGTTATCAAAGTGGATGAAAGAATCAGTAACATGAAGGAAGATTTAAAAAAAAAACACATGGAAGAAAATTTCAGGTAGGAAATTTAGACACTTAAAAAAAAAGGGAAATTCTGGAAAAGAAAGGATAGAGCAAGCAATCAAATAGAAAGCACAGTAGGAATCATCGACAAGACCAAACACAAGAATGTACTTCAAAAAATGGGAGGACAATGTCAAGACAATTATACATATAGACATACAGAGAATAAAGTTGATAAGTATAGGAGCCAGCCAATGTAGGAGCCAGCCAGGATAAGCTAAATAGAAACAGACCATTCAAAGGAAGTTCTTTACTTCCAACCATTATCACCTGCCAGAGTAGGACTCAGCCATCGATAAGTTTAATAGAGGCCTGCGTCTCAGTCGTTTACCCTGAAGCAATGCCTGGTTGCAGGAAGAACCACAGACTGAGATCACCCAGGCACCACCCAAAACAGATCATCCAAAGGAAATACCTAACGTTCCAACTGTTGTAGATAGGATCACCTTCCAGCATACTCACCAGGACACCCCTAGACAAATGCCAGCCAATCAGGGGTCCTGAGCCTTAGAAATCCCTCACCCCCAAATTACTACTATAAAAATCCAACTCTAACTGAGCTCTGGGTTCTCCGTTTATTCCAATACGTTGGACATGTGGAGAGATTGAGTTTGCAAACTTGTATAAAATAAAGGCTCTTTGCTTTTACATACAGAACTTGGTCTCCTTGCTGGATTTTGGGGGACTTTGTGGATCTGGGCATAACTTTGGAGGCTCATCCCAGATCCGCCAAACCCACTGGGACTACTACCCAGAGAGCCTTCAACCAGCAGGTAAGTTTTCTGTGTTTTATTTCATGTCTCCTATCTGTGTCTTATCTCTTTCTGTAAGCGGGCCCAGCCTGTAAACAATCTAGGCGATCTAGGTGGATGAGCAAAAAGATCACAGGTGGGGTGCCTGGGGAGACGTCCCCAGGGCCCTTCTGCATGAGGGTGGGTCCCTCTGGTTTCTGTAGAGAGACATGTGGGATGCTCCCGATGTTCCAGTTCTGTAGGGAGACAGGCAGGTCACATCCGCAAAACAGCTTGAGGCTGTCGTCTTTGGTTTGGTTTGGTTTGGCGCCAAGAGGATTTATTTGTTCATTGTCCGGTGTGTCTGTGTGTTGTTGTGGTTTTGTCCTGACCTAGACTGGTGCTGACAATATGGGACACTCAAATCACGACTTCTCTGACTTTGCTATTGGGATCACTTACAGGACTTTAGAGTTAGGGTTCATAAGCACAGGGGTGTATTTTCCTTAAAGGGGTAAGACAAATAACCTTTACCTGCTGCCTTAAACATTTCTTGGAAAGGAGTCAGCCTTGGCCCCAAGCATGAGGCTGCGGGACAGCGTGCTTGTGTGGATGGGTGGCTGGGCTGTACAGCCTTGTTGTTACAATGTGACAAGTCGGTCAGCCACAATTGTAGGGGGGCAGATGTGCCCCAATAGGATTTCAAACACTGAACAGAGAATCTGAGGTTAATTGCTGTGGCTGTAGAGGTTAACAATCTTTCTCCCCCATGCTGCATGCCACCCTTCTCCCTCCCGTGCTGGTGAGTGAGTTCCCTCCTGCTGCCCTGGGGGCTGCGTGCCTCAACTTCTGGCCAAACCTGACCAATTTTTGACTCTGCAGGTCAAGGACTCTGGCTATAGGTGTTGTGGCAACGGCCATGTTGTGACACTGTAGCCAGACTTCCCTCCACCAGAGCTGCTTTCATCATTCAGATCCAATGTGTTATAAATATCTGTCATCATTTAGAGGGGCTGGTTACAAATCATTATTGGTTAGGGTATGGAAAAAACTACTGTTGGTCTCAAATGTTTTACGCTGGTACAGGATTTTATGTGATGTAAATTTAAAGTTATTTTGTTATAGTATGTGCATATTTCTGTTCTTGTTTAAAATATTGTAGCCATACAATATATTATATACCACTGAGGGAAACAATAAGAAAAGACTTTGGCAAGAGTTTTTGTGTTGTCTGGAAGGCAAGCGAGACTTTAGTATGTTGCCTAGAAAGCGAAGAAGAAAGCAGGAGACTGAAAGAATGAAGAAAGGAAAAGTGGATTGAAGGTATATAAAAAGTTACAAAGGGTCAGAAGGGGATGGGAACTATGTTTGCTGTGGTTTCTCAAACATGCAAATATAACACATATGCTTGTTTTGTTGAAGAGTTTGTCTCTGTAAGTTTTCTTCCAAGCATGAAGCTAAGACAGAAATGGTCTGGCTATTTTTGCTGTCTCTGCCACCCATCACCGCTGTGACCACATTTACGGGTCTGACTTCAGAATTTATCACCGAGCTCTGGTTACTGAATTTGGCAGAGCAAAAATTCAGATGACTTTTTGGTGAAGATAATGTTAAGACTGTTTTATGCTTTTTTTTATTGAAAAGCTGACTCTAGAATTGGATTATGGCTCTTCCTTTGTTAAACCCATGTTTTATTTACTTAAAAAAAATCTATGCATGGGTAGTTTTTAAAAAACCATAAGGCTTTATTCCATTTTAAATTTTGGATTGGCATTTTGCTAGAGAAAAAAAAAGATGCCACAACAAATCTCAAAGATAGTTTGGATTGAGATAGATTTTTGCATGATGATTCATGTCCCATTCTAAAAACAAGGTTTAATATAGGTTTAATATAAATATACACACATATATATATTGATTTAATGTATTAAAGCTGCACCTCAATGTTTTTATACTCAAAAATGTACTTTGCTCTGCCAGCTAGACTTTGTTAATTTAAGAACCACCCAGGTGAAATGGTTATAAAGACAGAAAGGGATCGTGGGAAATAAGGAAACAGCTGAGGTTTACAGATGCACGGCAGGACTAGAGTCCCAAAGAATGTGCAGTTGCAATAATGAACCTTAACAGTTTTAGAAATGCCAGTGCCAGGTGACAGTCACCAGAAACACCAGCTACAGTGAAATGGAGCAGGCTGAGATCTAAAAGACAGGTTATGTATGTGCTGTCGAGGATGGGACCACAGAAGTACTTTATTTTTGATATTGCAAGAATACATTTAAGAGATTTTAATTTTTTAGAAAAAAGCTTTAAAATAAATTTATAAGGTTGTGGGGCATCTGTGCTTATAAAATATTTTCTATTACGTTTTATATTGTTAATATTTGAACTTAAAATAAAAGGCTAAAAGTTAAGGTCAGAGCCATAAGCACCAAAAGCTAACCAGAAATGGAAATGTTCATTTCTTGTGATGCAGAAGACAATGACCTAAGCAGTTTGATAGATGGTTTGGAACAGTATCCAAGCCTATGGTTCTCAATATTTTGGGGGTTGTACAGGGGAAGTCTGGGACCACCTGCATGTCAGATGTTTGAATTGAGATTCACAGTATAGGCAAAACTGCAGTTGTAAAATAACAACGGGAAAAACTGTATTGAAAGGTCAAAGCATTAAAAATAATTAACTAATGGTTTAAAAATGTATTTCCTCTGCTGCCCAGGGAACAATCTGGGGACCTCTCCTTGGACCTGGGAACCCCTCTAGAATCAAGTCTCTTGCAAACCTTAAAATGGCTTCCTTAGTTGAGATATATACTTCCCTGCTCCCATATCCATCCTTCCTCCCTCCTCCCCATCCCATTCCCCCAAGCTATCCCCAATCCTCCCCTTCTCCCTTCTCTCTAACAATCTCCCCTTACTTCGATCCCCCACCCACTGTGCACCCAAGTTTGCCTGGCAATCTTGTCTACTTCCAATATTCAGGAGGATAACTGTATGATTTTCTTCAGGTTCACCTTCTTATTTAGCTCCTCTAGGATCACGAATTCTAGGCTCAAAGACCTTTAATTAAGCTAGAATCCACTTATGAGTGAGTACATACCATATTCCTCTTTTTGGGTCTGGGTTACCTCACTCAGTAAAGTGTTTTCTATTTCCATCATTTTGCATGCAAAATTCAAGATGTCATTGTTTTTTACAGCTGAATAATACTCTAATGTGTATATGTTCCACACCTTCTTTAATCATTCTTCTATTGAGGGACACCTAGGTTGTTTCCAGGTTCTGGCTATTACAAAGAGTGCTGCTATGAACATAGTTGAACAAATGCTTTTGTAGTACGATAGGGCATCTCTTGGGTATATTCCCAAGAGTGGAATTGCTGAGTCCTGAGGGAGATTGACTCCCAGTTTCCTGAGAAACCGCCACACTGATTTCCACAGTGGCTGCACAAGTTTGCATTCCCACCAACAATGGATGAGTGTTCCCCTCACTCCACATCCTCTCCAGCATAGGCTATCATTGGTGTTTTTGAGTTTAGCTATTCTGACAGGTGTAAGATGGTATCTCAAAGTTGTTTTGATTTGCATTTCCTGCCTGAACTGGCCTTGGCCCATAACCATACTGATGAATATTTTGCATATCACCATAGAACCTTCATCTGGCGATGGATGGAGATAGAGACAGAGACCCACATTGGAACATTGGACTTAACTCCCTAGGTCCAATTGAGAAGCAGAAGGAGGGAGAACGTGAGTAAGGAAGTCAGGATCAGAGGGAACCTTCATTTGACGATGGATGGAGATTGAGACAGAGACCCACATTGCAGCACTGGACTGAGCCCCCAAGGTCCAAATGAGGAGCAGAAGGAGGGAGAACACGAACAAGGAAGTCAGGACCACGAGAGGTGCGTTCACCCACTGATACAAGGGGACTGATCTAATGAGAGCTCACCAAGGCCAGCTGGACTGGGACTGAACAAGCATGTGATCAAACCGGATTCTCTGAATGTGGCTGACATGGGGGCTGTCTGAGAAGCCATTGATAATGGCACTGGGACTTGTTTCGTCTGCATGACTGGCTTTTTGGGATCCTAGTCTGTTTGGATGCTCACCTTCCTAGACCTGGAGGGAGGGGGGAGGAACTTGAACTTCCCACAGGGCAGGAAACCCTGACTGCTCTTAGGACTAGAGAGGGAGGAGGAGAGGGAGTGGGGGAAGTAAGAGGGTATTGGGAGGAGGGGAGGAAGTGGAAATTTTTATAAATTAATTAAAAAAAAGAATCCAAAAAAAAAACCCCAAAATGTATTTCCTTGTTCAAGGTCTATTCAGGCTTAAAAATGTATGTTTAGCCTCCTTGTCTTTGCTAACTTTGTTGGGCTTAAGCTATTTGGATAAACTGAGTCATAAATTTTTGTATTGATACTAAGAGGTTTGGACCTCCTCTTCTGGGGAAAGAATGTTGTTTCTATGTTAATCCCTCTGGAGTAATTAGAGATTCAATGCCCTTGTTAAGAAAATGGATTAATAATAGAGAACAGATCGCTCACACGAAAGCTGGCTGGTAGGAAAACTTGTCCAGCTGGTCTCCTTGGTTAACCACATTACTTCTAGCTCTAACAGGCCCCTAAAGATCTTGCTTCTTCTTATCAACAGACTGATGGCTTTTGTTTGAGAATGGGTCAATACTGTTCAACTGATGGTATTGAGGTCCCAGTATCACCCCCTTGAGCCCCTGGGCAGACAGGATCCATGATTGAGTCCTGTCATCTCTACTTGTGAAGGGGAAAACATGTAGGTAGAGCCCAGGACAGCTTTCCCAGAGCAAGTTGGTACACACCTGCCAAGATGGGTTCTATAGATCAGAAGGAAGGTAGACCTGAGTCTCAGTTTGCCCTAAGGCAATGCTAGCTCTTAGACTCCCTCCTGTTCCCTTTTCACCCTGGGACCTGTTCCTTACCTTCAAGGGAGACATCATTAACAGCTAAATACAAGCTTGTTATGTTTTTAATCTTCAGAACGACTAATTCAGTTTCTTTATTAGCTTCAATTCAAAATCATTACAGAGTGTGGAGTTCTAGTCTTGTGAAAGGTGCTAACTTATTATAGACTGTTAGGAAATACAAGTTAGTCAGTCATCCTTAAAGTACTCATATAATTAATTACAGGAATAAGCCTTATTTAGGTCCCTGTATATGTTTTCAAAGTCAAACTTAAAGCAAGTAACTAGAAACAAAGTTTGTCTAGTAGACAAACTTAGGCAGCCCTCATACTTCAGAGATCTGTGGAATATGACATTTAAAATAATCATTAAAAAGCTTATATTAGACAAAGACTCTGAGATCCTAGCAGTAACCCAAGGTCTCCAGAGAAGATTAGGAGACACCATGATGTCTCCACCTGAATTACGATGACACTGACCACTGGGCGAGATGCCCCAGTGCAACGCCTGCTACCAGGACCCAGTCCAGACTGTGGGCAAACAGCAGGACCTTGGAGAATTGATTGCACCACTTTTGCCTAGACAAAATAAGGTCAGTCTTTTCCATGTCCCGCTCTTCCACAGGGAAAAAAATTCACCTTATGGGCCTTGCTAAGACTATAAGACTGCTATTCTGAATTCTTCAGCCTCCAATGCTATGGAGACCTGGGTATGACTAACTGTATATGGACTCTGGTCCCTGTCATTTTTAATAAATTCAGAAACCACTTGGTCTGTACTCAGATATACTTTATTTATCCTTCTGGGATCTCTGATGGTATTGATGGTTAGGGCAGTTATAATGTCAGTTTAGCAGCAAAAGGTATCCAGATCCTTCCACAAAGCTACAGAAAACTTGTTAGCTCATTCTAAAGCTACTAGATCTCTTAAAAAGTGTTTTAAGATCTGAGGTTATAAAAATTCATAAGCTTTGAGAGTCTAAAAAATGACTTAAGATTTAAATATAGGTTAAGATATGGAAAATGTTTCTGATTTCTTTCCCCCTCTATGGTGTAGTGCTGATAAGCTGATGGAGCAATGACTGCTTACTGTGTGGGTCACAGGTTCGAGATTTTAGATTTGTTTTGGTTGTCGTTTAAATATGAAATTAAAGGTGTTTCTCATTGGGCCAAAGGCATCTCTGTCCAAATCATACATGAGTCTCTGGACAGCAGAAAAAAATATACATTCTTCTAACCAAAATCTGTAGTTTTTGCTAGGACTCAAAGATATGAGTCTATTCCTTCTGTTTACAGATACCTGTTATCTGCTTTTTCTACAATATGGATTTTTCTTTAAGTAAATAAAATTTAACTTCTGATCTTAGTTTAAACTTATCTCAATAGGTTTCCACTTGCTGGCAGACACATCTAAGCATCAGTTGTCAATAAATGGATTTATTACCTTAAGTAGTTCTTAGGTCCCAATAATACCTCCCTAAAATCATGGGCAAGCAGGACCCAAGACTGGGTCCTGTTATGGGTGCTTATGAAGGGGTAAAAGAAGGAGCCAGCCAGTGTAGGAGCCAGCCGTGACAAGCTAAATGGAAACAGGTCACCCAAAGGAAGTTCTTTACTTTCAACCATTATCACCTCCAGAGTAGGACTCAGACATAGATAAGTTTAATGGAGGCCTGAGTCTCAGTAGTTTACCCTGCAACAATACCTGGCTGCAGGAAGAACCACAGACTGAGATTACCCAGGCACCACCCAGGAACAGACCACCAAAAGAAAATTTCTAATGTTCCAACCGTTTGCAACCTGCCAGCACACTCACCAGGACACCCCTAGACAAATGTCAGCCAATCAGGGGTACTGAACCTTAGAAATCCCTCACCCCCACCTTTACTACTATAAAAATACAACTCTAACTGAGCTCAGGGCTCTCTGTTTATTTCAATACGGTGGGCATGCGGAGAGACTGAGTTTGTAAACTTGTATAAAATAAAGGCTCTTTGCTTTTACATAGGTGACTCAGTCTCCTTGTTGGTTTTGGGGAGACTTCACAGATCTTTGCATAACAATAAGAATGACCCAAACTGCCAAAAGTCTGGGAAACAGTCAAGACACCAAACCCAAGAATCCATTGACTAAAAGAAGGCGAGATAAAGTCAAATTAGATTTACATAACATACTCAGTGAAAATATAGTTGAAAATTCTACAAACTTTGAGAAAGGAAAAGACATTTAAAGACAGGAAGTATTTAGTCCCCACACAGACATAAGCAGAGAACCCGTACACAGTATGCTGGATAATGCCTACTCACACATAGAGGTGGAAACACCAGCACAGCCTCAGATCTGTCCTCGGCAATACAGAGGCGCATGTTTCAGGCTAAAAGTAAATAATTGGCAACAACGTTACTATTACTTTGTTGTTATTCCCAGCAAAGTTGTCTGTTAGGGTTGATGAAAAAATAAGAATAGTTCCAGAAAAGCACAAGTTAAAGTAGCTCATGACTACTAACCCAGGACTACAAAACATTCTTACAGGAATACTATACACAGGCAAAGAAGAAAGACGTAGGATTAATCAAAGAGTTGATACTTGAAAAATTTAACAGGATTGACAAAATATTAGCTAAACTATTCAAAGGGTAATAGAAAAGAACCAAATTAATAAAATTAGAGCTGAAAATGGAATTGTTGTAGCAGATTCCCATGAAATATAAGCCATAAGATAATGCTTTGGAAATATATTTCAACAAGTTGGAAAATTTAGAAGAAATAGATTAACTTCAAACCACTTATGACCACCAAAATTAAAGTCAGAAGATATAAACAGTTTAAACAGACCCATAACAAACAGTGATATTGGTATAGTAATTAAGAGCTCCAGAGAAAGAAAAACCTAGAACTAGATGGATTCTCTACCGACTTCTATCAAACCTAAGGAAGATCTAATGTCAACACTTCTCAAACTGCTCCATAAAGTAGAAAGGCAAGAAACATCAAACTCATTCTACTAAGCCACGATTACTTTTACACCAAAGTCAGTTAAAGTACCACCACAAAAAGGAGAAAACTACACACCAATTTTCCTGATGAACAGAAGCAAAAATATTCTTTTTTGTTTGCTTTTGTTTTCAGAGATAGGATTTCTCTGTGAAGCTCTGGCTGTCCTGTAACTCACTTTGTAGACCAGAGTGGCCTCAAACTCACAGAGTAACGCCTTTTTCTGCCTCCGAGTGTTGGGATTAAAGGCATGTGCCACCACTGACAGACTGATAAAAAATATTCTTAACAAAATACTTGCAAAGTACCCAGGACATGGTGGTGTAGGCCTTTAAACTCTCAGGAGTTAGAGACAGGTTTGTCTCTCATGATATTGATACTAACCTGGTCTTTATAGGTGAGTTTCAGGTCAGTCAGAGATACATAATGAGAACCTATGTAAAAGAAAACAACACCAAAAATACTGGCAGCCAAAATTAAAAACACGTTAGGGTTATCTTCCATGGGCACTAGAGAGATGGCTCAGAGGTTAAGAGCATTTGCTTCTTTTCCAATGGGCAAGAGAGTCGGGCCGTAGTACCCACATTGACTGGCACAAAACTGCCTGTAACTTGAGTTTTAGGGAGTATGATGCCCTCTTTTGGCTTCCATGGGCACTACATCACACACATACACACACACACACACACACACACACACACACACACACACACACACAGAGAGAGAGAGAGAGAGAGAGAGAGAGAGAGAGAGAGAGAGAGAGAGAAATAACACAAATCTTTAAAAGAATATCATACATGACAGCCAGTTCACCCCAGACATGCAAGGGTGGTTTGAAATATATAGATCAGTAAATATAATATACTGTGTATGGTGATTTAAAATAAAATGGCCTGCAAAGGAAGTAATACTATTAAAAGATATGACCTTATTGGAGTAGGTGTGGTTTTGTTGGAGGAAGTACGTCACTGTGGAGGTGGGCTTTAAGGTCTCCTATGTGCTCACTGGGTGGGAGTCCAGTGAGTCAGACTACTTCCCGTTGCCTGCAAGATGTGGGATACTCATCTGCTTGTCCAGCACCATGTCTGCCTGTGTGCCACCATGTCACACCATGATAATGGACTAAACCTCTGAAGATGTAAGCCATCTCAATTAAATGTTTTTCCTTTATAATAGTTGCTGTGATCATGTGTCTCTTCACAGCAATAGAAACCCTAACTAAGACACCATGTTAACAGTAAGGACAGAAAGCACACAACCATCTTAGATAGACACGGAAAGATATTTGACAAAGTTACACATGTCCTCACGACAAAAGAAACATATTTTTTTTAAAAAAAATTAAGATCCAGTTCTGGGATCAGTAAACAGATTCACTGTTTGGAGAAGTAAGTAGCTTTTCCCGCCACTGGCCACTGAAATGGACTTATTTTTAGTAAAATTGCAAATATTGTGTTAGTCAGGGTTAGCTAGAGAAAGAGGGTCAATAGAATGCACATATATTATGAAGATGGATTTATTTGATTGGCTTACATGATAGGGGCTAGGGAATCCAACAGTGGCTGGCTGCACACTAGACAGGCTAAAATCTCATTAGTTGTTCAGTCCATAAGGCTGGACGCCTCAGCAGTCCCATCTGGGTGCCTAAGTCCTGAAAACTTCCTGGGTCGTTGCTGGTCTTTAGCCTGCATGAGAAGGCCAAGGAAGCTGGATTCTGATGTCGGTGAAGGGTGGTGGCAGTTGTAGCATCAAGATAGATGCAGTCAGCAGCAAGGACTGAAGCAGTGGGCAGGCTAAGCAGGCCTGTTTTCCCCTTGGACTACATTAGGCTGCTGCCAAAAAGTACTTCCTGCTCTGAGGGAGGGTTTCCCCCACTCTGTCAACCCTTCCTGGTAATGCCCTCACAGGCCCACCCAGAGGCGTGTCTCTTAGTTGATTCCAGATTCAGTCAAGTCAACCATCATGACTTGAAAGTCAACCATTTCAGGGCCTTGCTTTGAACAGTACAGTAAGTGAGGAACATTTCAAAATGCCTGGCATCTGTTAGAATGCGGATAATTGTGGAAAGCGTAACATGTCCCAGGTCTGTGAAAACAATCTCAAGTCACCTCTATCATGGGTTCCTTCAGGTTTATCTGAGTCTGGGTCTCCTTGATGAATGTCTGTAGAGCCAATGATTTACAACGTAGAGCCTCCGAGAGTAGTGAGCTAAAAGGAGCTTTTAAGAAATATATGCACCACGGGAATATTAACATGCTGTGTGTTGTCCCGAACCTATTTAGTGCAGGTTAGAGATGCTGTGTCATCAGTATATAAACGTGTGCCTCTTTACAAAAACCCCAGAGACAAATTACACATCATGACCTGTGAATGAACCCAGGGCATTTATGCTTCCTCTTGGACAAGTTCCAAGACGCCATTAAAGAGTCTTGCATTTACTCATTGGTGGATTTAAGCACAACTGTGCCCTGACTCACCATACCAAGGCATAGTGGTTGAGGATTGATTTGCTTGTTCTGTCTATTGATACGGTGAACTCCCTCCGCGAGGGTAGGCGTAACAATGACTGCAGCTCTACTGCGGATGGTATTTTTCTTAGTCTACTGGGGACGTACAACAAAGCATCCTAGTAGCAACTTAAATTACAGGAGCTTGTTTTTAGTAAATCCTGAAACTGAGATGTCTCAGACCAAGGGATTGGGAAGGTGAGTCCGCTCTGGCCCTCTTCTCTTAACTCTTAAGCTTACATCATCCTGCTGTGGACTCTCATACCCCCTGTTTATATCAGGATGCACGGAGAACTCTGATGTCTTTGCTTCTTGTAAGGACACATAAATATCGTTATCACAAGCATTTCCCTCATCCTTGCTCTGAAATCTGCTTTTTTCTAAGGGCTCCATTTTCAGATATCACCATGTTGCAGCTAGTGTTTCTATGTGTGTATGAATGAGGGTGAGAGTCCAAACATTCAATCCACAAAAGCATTCAGAGCGTCAGGTGATGTGGTGGATGCAAAAGATAAATCATGGTTTTAACTTGACTTTTCCTCCCTTTATCACAAAATGAGTTTTCTCATGAAAACATTGTTCTCTTCTCCAAATCACACCTAATTACTGTAAAGACAAATTGGACATCTGGGAATTATTTTATGATTTATCTTATCCCTCACATGTCACCTGCCCATTTACCAAATACTGTCGTTTTGAATGGAAAATTGCTCTGCATTTTAGTCTGAGCAGAGTGTGCACTGTGTGAAGGCAAAAATGGTTGTAGAAGACTGGATACGAGAACTCTAAGATATAAGTTTTTTGGTTTTTTATCCATTCACAGCGCAGATCACACATCCATGGAGCTTTTTCACCCCCACCTTGTTTAGCACAGACATCCACGGTTTGTTCTTTTTGTTGTGACATTGTGAATGTTTCTATTCCATAAATGGAACTTTGTTGCAGGCGTAGTGTCTGTAATTCTCCATGGTAGAAGTTTCTGTGAATGGAACGCGTCCACGTGATCTTCTAACTTTCCGTGGGGCTTTGTCCTGAGAGCAGCTGTCTGCATGAATATTTCACTAACGAGTGTTCACTCTTAGCCCTCCAATTTTCACATCTCCTGAGCAACTGCATTAGCCTCATTCTGTGTAACTAGGCTTCTTGACTTTTTTGTTACCAGATACCATTTTTGTTTTACCCTATGACTATATAGACAGCCACAGAAGTTATCTCTAAGTAGAAACAGCAACTATATGCTCTTTATGTGTGACATTTGAAATCACAACAATAACAGTGATTTTTCAAATAGTGGAATGGAAAAAAGCCATAGATGAATTCGGGAATATATATATTCACCCAAAAGTCACAAATTGGGGCACTGCAAATGTCCTCGAGTGTCCGGGTGTTGACTTGAGCTCTAGACCTCAGTTTGCTTACTCTCTTCCTGGATATGTCAGACTAAAGTCTGTTCTGGTACCAACCAAGCTGACTGATGGCTAATGACTCTTCTTTTAAGAGCTGTGGAGTTCTCTGGATCCTTACAAATATATCCAAATAATTGATCCATATGCTCAGAGTGTCTTATGACTTGTCAATTTCCTGCTTGAAGCTAATAAGTCACTATCTTTTGGTTGTTCTGTCACTTAACATGTTGTCCTTAGTACAGTCCACATGTACTAAGTATGTTTGGGGCTGTGTATATAACTTACTGGTAGTATGTTCTCTTAACATGTGCAGAGCTCTGAACTTGATCCTCAGAACTAAAACCCCAATAACTACTTTCTGTCTACCAGGATTCCCTGACATCCCACAGTAGAACCTGAAGTTATAGGAACAAGAAACACAAATTCCTTAAGAAAGTCACTGGGAGTGATAGGTGTTAATGCTATTTCTCCTTAGCTGTGTTTTCTGGTTATCAAGGACATGAAACTCACTCCATTATTAGTGCCGCTCTGGAATTTAAACCATGTTGTAGTAATATTTTGCTTGTGTTTTAACAATAAAGCTTGCCTGAAGATCAGAGTGCAGAGCTAAACCACTACAGCCTGGGGAGTGGTGGCACACACCCTTTATGTCCGGACTCAGGAGACAGAGGCAGAGGGATCTCTGCTAGTTCAAGGTCAACCTGGCCTACATAAGACTGAATCTGTCTAAAAGAGAAACAGAGCTCACACAAAGGTGATACCAACACTTGGGATCACACACCTTTAATCCCAGTACTAGCGACATGAAGACAGGAGCGATATTGGCTGGACGGAGAGAGGAATATAAAGAGGGAGGAGACAGGAGCTCAGTGCAGTCTGAGACATCAGTCTGAAGCTGTCTAAGGAGGCAGTCTGAGGACAGGATCGCCCCTTTGGTCTGAGCATTGGTAGAGGTAAGAACTCTCTAGTGGTTGGACGCTTTGTTTCTCTGATCTTCAGCATGAACCCCTATATCTAACTCTAGGTTTTTATTATTAATACCAATTGGAATTTGTGCTATACCATGTTCCTACTTAGAGCAGACCATTTGGCTCTGTATGCCTTTTTATAATTTGGAACTGTTTAGTTTTGGCGTACATTCAAGAATACTCTGTTGTTCAGATTCTATGCTTAGTAGGTACATTTTATATTTAGTTTGTGGAGAAGAGTGGAGCTTATGGTGGTAGGAGGTAAGAGGAGATCCCACAGAGACTGCATAGCTATTGATTGACCTTTGGAAATGGAAAGTAATTGTTTGATCTTTCATTTCAAGCCGAGGAATCCTGTATTATAACCAATCAAGATATTAAGCTTAGTTACTAACCTTGATAAATTCATTTTCTCAGCATTTCAGGTGACTGAGTAAGAATCACCTCTTATCAGTAAAAGTTAATATAACAAATAAAAATTATCCTCATTCAGGCATTATTTATTGACACCATTTAAACATATTCTCTTAAAATTTTAGCTCTCAAAAAATAACTATGCAAGAAAAAAAAACCAAATGTTCAGTACCTGCTAAGATACTTGGTAAACTACATAGCAAGTACGTTTATACATGCTGTGCTGGCTTGAAAGAAAATGGCCCCCAAAGGAAGAAGCACTATCAGGAGGTGTGATTTTGTTGGAGGCAGTGTGTCACTGTGGGGGTGAGATTTGAGGTCTCCTATGCTCAAGGTGCTCCCAGTGTCACAGACCACTTCCTGTTGTCTTCTGACGAAGAGGTAGCCAGCACCATGTCTGCCTGCATGCTACTATGCTCCCCACCGTGATGATAATGGACTGAACCTCTGAAACTATAAGCAAGACACCCCAATTAAATGTTTTTCTTATAAGAGCTGCCATGATCACGGTGTCTCTTCACAGCAATAGAAACCCTAACTAAGACACATGTGCTATCATTCATGTGTAGTATTTACCTTAGGCATACAGAGAGTTTTATAGGCACATATTTCACACTCAACTTAAGTAATAAAGGTACCTTACATTGTATTACTATGTCATTAAAATGACTCCATGACAGAGAAGCTGTATTCTGTGGGAAAGAATATGCCAAGTTGTGAGCTACTGTCCCACATGTTACATGAGTACTACATTCTCAAGCTCAGAGTCAAGGCTACTTTATTGGTAGACAGAGGAGTTGAGATTTGTGGTGGAATTGGGAACAAGATTTTATAAGACATATGCAACCTCTTGATTGCATGTTTAGTTACCTCAGATTTGGCCATGAGCCCTTCGGTCCTAGGGGTCACTTGGGCTTTGCTTTTTGAGTTCTTTAATGATCACAAAAAAAAAATCTTTCTGCTTCTATCTTGTAGTTCCTGTCTGGTGTCTTTCATTGTGAATCTGGTGGGGTAGAACTGCCTCATAAAGACAATATACCTCTTCTCTTCCATTCTCTTTTCCTCCCCTTCCCTTCCTCTGCTCCTTATCTCCTCTTGGGTAGAGGTTCCATAGTGCACACCAGGCAAATGCTCTACCATGGAGTTTCATGTATATCTGGTATCACATTTTTTAAATTTTATTTTATTTATTATTTTTAATTGAGCTATACGTTCTTCTCCACTTTCCTTAGTTACTCCCCTCTCCCCTTCTACCTTTCCCCTTGTCCCCCAAGTTCCCAATATACTCAGGAGATTTTGTCTTTTTCTCCTTCCTAGGTCGATCCATGTATGTCTCTCTTAGAGTCTTCTTTCTTGTCTAGGTTCTCTGGGATTGTGAATTGTAGGCTAGTTTTTCTTTGCTTATGTCTAAAAGTCACTTAGGAGTGAGTACATATTATATTTGTCTTTCTGAGTCTGGAATACCTCACTCAGGATGTTTTTTTCTATTTCTGTCCATTTACCTGCAAATTTTAAGATGTCATTATTTTTTTTAATCTTTGAGTAGTGCTCCATTGTATAAATGTACCACATTTTTCTTTTCTATTCTTCAGTTGAGGGGCATCTAGGTTGTTTCCAGGTTCTAACTATTAGAAATAATGCTGCTATGAACATAGTTGAGCAAGTGTCAGTGTGGTATGATTGATTGAGCATCCTTTGGGCATATGCCCAAGAGTAGTATTGTTGAGTCTTGAGGTAAATTGGTTTCTAATTATCTGAGAAATCGCCATGCTGATTTCCAAAGTGGGCTGTGCAAGTTTGCACTCCCACGAGCAGTGGGGGAGTGCTCCCTTTACTACACATCCTCTTCAGCATAAGTTATCATCAGTGTCTTTACACTGGCCATTCTTACAGGTGTGAGATGGAATCCCAGAGTTGTTTTGATTTGCATTTCTCTGGTGATTAAGGATGTTGAACATTTCCTTAAGTGTCTTTCAGCCATTTTAGATTCCTCTGTTGAGAGTTCTCTATTTAGGTCTGTACTCCATTTTTTTTATTGGATTATTTGTTCTTTTGATATCTAATTCCTTGAGTTCTTTGTGTATTTTGTAGATCAGTCCTCTGTTCAATGTGGGGTTGGTGAAGATCTTTTCCCATCCTGTAGGCTGCCATTTTGTCTTGTTGACCATGTCTTTTGCTTTACAGAAGCTTCTCAGTTTCAGGAGGTCCCATTTATTAATTGTGGCTCTTAGTATCTGTGCTACTGGAGTTATATTTAGGAAGTGATCTCTTGTGGTAGCACATTTTTTTTTAACAGTTCTTCTACCAAACTTCAGGTCTTGAAACTTCCATGGTCACCAAACTCCTTACCAGCTACTCAACTACCACTGGGTCCCTAGACCTCCTCCTTGCAGACCACTGATTGCCAATAATTACAAGGAACCAGTAACACTAATCTCGCATTAGTGTCTTTTCTTCTTCTCCCACGACTGAACACTTAGTCCAAAATTTCCGTATTTGTCTTCAATGACTATGCCTTTCTCTCAACTCTACCCTCCCTCCAGTCAGAACCCCAAAATTCTGCATTTAACCCCTCTATATTGGGGAGATTTTCAGTCTTTTAATTCCCTCAATTTTTTGTTTGCTTGTTGTAGTGAGTTCTAGAACTTCTGGATGGAAATGCCTCAGTCTTGAGTGGGTCCTTGACCCCGGTGTTTCTTATAGGACTGACTATTTTAGGAACAAAACATCTGAAACAGTGTCTACTCAGACTCCAGGCTAGACATCCCAACCTTATTTTGTCATCCTCTGCGTTTAGATTGGGTTCCATAATCCTTCTGCAGAACTAACCCAAAGGTTCCAGTTGAGGTCCACCAGGACTATGAAGAAAATAAAACAGTTAGGAATACCATGTAGGGAAGTCCTGTGGTCATGGGGTGGGGCAGATGTCAGGCAGAGAGGCCGCCCAGCGTGTCTGAGAGCATCTCTGCTTATGTCATTGCTCTGCAGCGCTGGCCCTGGCACCATCATTGCTCAGAACAGGGACGTTGTATATATATACAGCAACTCTCCATCTTTCATTTTCCAAAAGGATTTATTTTTATCTCCAATTTGCTTCTCTAAGGAGTCCTGCTTCTCTGGCAGTTTTCCTCTGGCTGCATTAGTTGGAGACCTCTCCAAACACCTCTGCTTGGCTGCCAATCTGTTTAGCTGACAGCACCTGAGAGATAACCTCTCTGGGAAGAATTGGAGGATCTCTGGGAACAACAATCTTTTTTTTGTAAGCACTGCCTCCCAACCACTTACCACTTTCTTTTAAGTACTCAACAAAGAGAAACAATTTCATGGACATCTCTCCTTGTATTTATTTTTCATTTTCAGTGTCTTGAACAATTCTATGCCAGATAGAGGGGCTGTTTGGGTGAAATGGGAGCTTAGAGATGTTGTCCTTGCACATAAAGGTCCCATCTTTAATATCCAGAGTAGGAGGTCTGTAGAAATGTGAACACATTGAAGAAAGATTTCACGGTGCCCTATGAATGATGACAGTGTTTTTAATTGAGAAGAGTGTTGCTGTGCATGAGCCAAGAGATTCTTTCTGCGGCTGTTGAGATGCATTTCCTCTCAGTTTCATCCGGCAAGTCCATCATCAGGTGAGTGTCTCCTGGGCTGCCTGCCAGTTCTTGGATGGTGAAACATTTGCCTGGGCTCTGGCTGCTCCCCCTACAGTGCTCTCTGAACAGAATCGTCAGAGTGACTCACACAGAAAGCTGTTACCTCATTTTGTCCACTTCCATTGTGTGGGCTGAAGGTTGAGCTTGGCTGGAAGAGAAAAGTGGGTATCAGAGATGAGGTGACTAATTGAGGATCTCAATTATAGACCGACACATGAGAACATCAGAGGTCTTTAAAGGGAAGGGACGGTCAAAGCTGTGCCCTCTGCTGGACTTTGCCGCATGGTACTTGTGAGTCATGGGCTAAGCTGGGGGCAGGCACGGTGAGTTCAAGGGGGCTGTGGCAAGGACGTGAAGATTTTTGAGAAAACAGCCTGCAATGGCATCTCATGTTGCTCTCATTCATACTGTGGTGCGCATTTTCTCTACTTTATATCTCTACAAAGTTCTACCTCATAGATGAATAAGAATGGCACCTGTTTTTGCTGAATGAGAAGCAGTGACCTTTAGAAATGTCTCCAGTAAGTAGCTCCCCTGATGCCAGTGTACATATACAAGCTAGAATCTGTCGATGCCTGGCGAACAAAACTCTGCTCAGAGCCTTCACACTTTAATGTCTAGCTTCTAGCTTTTGCAAGTGCTGTCACTGGTTCTGCCTGTTGCACTCAGATGAAACTCAGTTGTGTGTTTCCATCAGTCTTCAAATGTTATCTGGTGTGGGATAATTGTCTGTATTCTGTCAATCATGTTTTAAATAAAAGCTGATTGGCCAGGCAGTAAGTATAGGTGGGTCAACCAGACAGGAAGTAGAGGTGGGGCAATGAGAACAGGAGTATTCTGGGAAGCAGGAAGCTCCTTTGCAGTTCTGCCCAGATCACTGAAGAAACAAGATGTGAACTGCCCCACTGAGAAAGGTACCGAGCCATGTGGCTAACATAGATAAGAATAATTGATTAATATAAGCTACAAGAGCTAATAAGTAACCTGAGCTAATGGGCCAATCAGTTTTATAACTTATGGAGATCTCTGTGTGATTGTCTTTGGGGCTTGCCAACTGTGGGGAACTGGGCAGGACATAAACCCCAACAAGCAAGCCCCTTCATGTTTCAGTTATCAACCAGCCTTTGCACTGGGCACTGCTCCAGGTGATGGGAATGAAACTCCAGAAGGGAGTTTACATTCTACTGGAGAAACAAACCACCCGTCTGAGATAACATTGGTGAAAAGGAAAGAAATGGATGTCATGAAACTATTGAACGGAAAGAACTGTTTAGAGTTTCAATAAAGGTCTTTTTGGGTTGCTGAGAATGATTTCTAAGTTAGTAATGGAGCTGCATTGACCAGTAATTAAGTACAGACATCAGCGAAGTTCTGGTAGTGCCACATGTGTCATAGAAGGACACATAGAAGGACATATAGAAGGGCAACTACAAATGAGAACAATTTAGGGCCAGGGCAAAGAGCCATTGCAAAGACTCTGGGGACAGAAAGGGCTTGTTGGATGAACTGAAACACCCACAAAGGCAGAATGGGTTTATGAATGAGGCGAGACTGGAATAAGATGACTGCACAGATGACAAAGGCTGGAGCATGTAGGTCTTAGAAGCTGTGAGAAAGTATATTTTTATCCTAACTGGGTAGAAAATTGTCAAAACAGAAGTGACTCTATATAATGTGTACTTTAAATGATCCCCAGGGCACTAGTTAGGAGACTGTTATGGTTGAACATGCTGAAGGTTATGGTAGCTGTGGTAGTTTGAATGAGAATGGTTCCCATAGGCTCATGTATTTGAATGCTTGGTCATTGGAGTTACACTGTTTGAGAAGGATTAGAATGGTTAGGAGGTGTGGCCTTGTTGGAGGAATTATGTCACTGGGGATGGGCTTTGGGGTTTAAAAAACTAATGCCAGACCTGGTCTCTCTCTTCTCTCTGTCTCTGTCTCTGTCTCTCTCTCTCTCTCTGCTTACAGATCAGGATGTAGCTCTCAATTACTGCTCCAGCACTGGCATGCATGTTGCTATCATGATGATAAATGGACTAAACCTCTGAAACTGTAAGAAAACCCCTAGTTGAATGTTTTCTTTCATAAGCGTTGCCTTAGACATGGTATTGCTTCACAGCAACAAAATCGTGACTATGACAGTGTCTTAGTAGGATCCCAAGTAGAAGTGAGGATGAAGTGGGGATTTAGAATGTGTTTGAAGGAGAGTAGAGTTATTAGGGTCTCCTGATGGAGTAAATACGGATAAAGAAAGGGGAATATCAGTGGTGTTATAAGCTAAGTTAAGTGTAGTTGACTGGTTTTTGTTTTTGTTTACTCTTTTGGGTCTTCCCTCTTTGGTGGGGCCAGAACTCAGTTCCCAAGTAAATCCACACAGAGTCTTAATTCTTTCTTATGAATGCCCAGCTTTAGCTTGGCTTATTTCTAGCCAACTTTTTTAACTTAAATTATCCCATCTACCTTTTGCCCCTGGATTTTTATCTTTTTCTATTCTATTTACCTTTCTTTATGTCTTACTTTGTAACTTGCTGTGTAGCTGGGTGGCTGACCCTTGATGTCCTTCTCCTGCTCCTTTTCTTCTGCTCTTCCCTCCTTTCCTCCCAGATTTCTCCTCCTATTTATTCTCTCTGCCTGCCAGCCCTGCCTATTCCTCTCCTGCATAGCTATTGGTCTATCAGATCTTTATTAGGCCAATCAGGTATTTTAAACAAGAAAAATAACAGGGTTTCACAGAGTTAAAGGAATGCAATATATCTTTGTATCATTAAACAAATATCCTACAACATAAACAAATGCAACACATCCTCAAATAATATTATGCAACAGATGGGCAGTAGTTGGGAACAGGCTTGGATAGAGAAAATACTAGAGATAATCACTAAACACATTATTTTTAGGAGATGTTTAGAGATAGTCACTAAACATCCAAATAAAGTGGTATGTTGAATACATACCCCAAAGTATCTCATAAGCCTTCTTACAAAGACTAGAAAATAAAAAAAAATATTTGCCAGTTTTTTTTTTCTGGCTAAAATTGTGGGTAAAATGTAGAATTTTACAGAGGCATTCATGAAGGAGGAGGTGAGCCCCTGATGATGTTAGGAGGCTAGAGCTTCTGGGTAGTGATGAATTACTGAGGGCTGAGTTTGTTCTAGATGATTAGCAGGGGACTTCCTATAAGAGCATTTCATAATGATGTTGGTTTCTCCTGAATGCATTATTCCTGGCTGTATACCATCCAGGCCTGGTTCCTATAAGGAAATGGCCGTAGTTTGAATGTGTCTCATACAAGATTCAGATCTTGTCATTGAAATTGTGATAAGAGGAACTAGGGGGTGATTAGATCATGAGGGCTTTTTTTAAAATTTAGGTTTATTTTGTGTGTGTATGTAGAGGTCAGAGGACACCCTACAAGAATTAGGTCTTTCCTTCTAACCTATATGTCCTGGAAATTGAACTTAAATTATCAGGCTTGAAGGCAGATGTGGAGTCATCTTGCTGGCCCAATGAGGGCTCTTTCTTTATTAGCAGGACTATAGTTTGATGCGGGATAATACTCTTTTACCCTGTAAAGGTTTGCCACTTGCATTCATTTAAAAGGCCTTGACACCTGGGAGAAGCCACAGCAGCTTATCACAATTAATAGTCAGCAGACAGGTAGGAAGTATAGGCTGGGTGACCAGACTAGAATTCTGGGAAGAAGAAAGACTCAGTCTGCAGTCGCCACCAAGACACAAAGGAAACAAGATGAGAATACCTCACTGATAAAAGGTACCAAGTCATGTGGCTAAGCATGGATGAGAATTGCAGGCTAATTTAAGATGTAAGAACTAGCTAATAATGAATCTGAGCTAATAGACCATACAGTTTATAATTAATGTAAGCCTCTGTGTGTTTCTTCGGAACTAAACAGCTACAGGACCAGGCAGGACAGAAACTTCTGTCTATAATAGTTCATATAAAGGAAGCTTAACAAAGTGGTCAGTTAAATTGCCTTTCTGCCTTCTGCCATTGGATGTCTCAGTAAGATGGGCCGTTCCAACATTTATCTTATATTTCCAAGACTCAGAAACGTGATCATTTTTTCTTCTTTTTAAATTTTCCATTCTTGGGGCTGGAGAGATGGCTCAGAGGTTAAGAGCATTGCCTGCTCTTCCAAAGGTCCTGAGTTCAATTCCCAGCAACCACATGGTGGCTCACAACCATCTGTAATGAGGCCTGGTGCCCTCTTCTGGACTGAAGAAAGAATACTGTATACATAATGAGCAAATAAATAAATCTTTAATAAATAAATAAATAGATAAATAAATAAATAAATTTCCCATTCTTAGCTGTTCTTCCAAAATAATACAACTAGTAAAAAACACCACCCAATAACCTCTACAAACTTGTCCTGTTCAAATTAGCTTAGACGGTTTTATTATGTTCAACTAAAGCATTGAGGTAAATACAATGTTTAATGTATTGTGAATGGTCATATATACATGACACGATTATTCATTCTTTTAGGAGTACTTGTGAAAACTTTGTTTATTCAAAAGAAGATAATCCATATATATTTAAGAAGCCCACTATAATTATCTTTCTTGGCCAAAAGAAGCCTCTTAAATGGTAGGTTTGAGAGAATAGAATCTACTCAATAAGAAGCAATAGGTCGATTGGGACACTGCCCTTATTACTTTTCTATTGCTGTGATAAGATGCCATGTCCAAAGGAACTTACAGAAGAGCTTATTTGGAGCTACAGTTTCAGAGGGTTAGTGTCCATGATCATCATGGTAGGGAGCATGGCAGCAGGCAGGAAGCATGGCACTAGATTGACAGTTGAGAGCTACATCTTGATTGACAAGTACTTGACAGAGAGAGCTAACTGGGAATGGCATGAACGTTGCAACCTCAAAGCATACCTCCAGTGACACACCTCTTCCACAAGGCCACACCTCCTAATCCTTCCCAAACAGTCTCACTAACTGTGGACCAAGAGTTATAATATACTAAGGTATGAGGCCCATTCTTATTTAAAACACCACAGATGCTCAGCCTGATTAAGCTTTTGAACAGCATGTCCTTTCTATTTCCCTTGGAACCAAGGGCCTCTGTGTATATTTGACTTACTGATGTGAGAGAATAGCAGACTTAGATGCACCTATGTATTTGCTGACTGACACAAGAGGTACTAAAAGGAACTGGATCTAGGACTAAGAGGCCATTAAAAGACCTTGGAGAAGCCACAGCAGCCTTTCACAAGCCAAGCCACTCACCTTTCACAGCACATTCTGGATGGGAACTTAGTCCTGCCTATTTGTGGGGTGGCTCAGCAGCGGCAGCTTTGGTGTTATGAGCCATGGAAGACTGTCTTGGTGCTTTGCCAATTTTTACAATTGCCACCTGCAACATAGCTTACCCCAAAAGCACCTAAACTACCTGCCTGGGGATTTCTGTGGCTGTGGGGTTAGTCATGTAGCATAGGCGGGGCAAGTTTGAGACAAGCCTTTTACTGTGGCCTAAGGAATGTTCTGGGGATTAAGTGCCAATTGTCTAGAGCAATAATCTGCTCATTATTGCTCTGTAATGCCTGTCTTCCTTCTCTTTCTTGCTTCCTTGAACCCTTAATGATCAGCTTCCTATGCAAATGGTTTACCTCCAAATTCTAATCTTAGGATTTGCTTGTAAAGAAATGCAAAGCAAGACAGTGATTAGCAGTCTTGCTCACAGTGCATGCTGTTTGCTGTACACTGTTGTAGGAACTTTATACCTTACTTGATCCCTGTGTCAGCCTGATGAGACAGGCAACGTTATTATCCATTTTATAAAGGGAGATCAGACTTATGAAAGGGTCATTGACTTGCCTGTGCTTATTTGCTAATAAATGTGAGAGGCAGACTTTGACTACCAGGTAGTCCCACTGTGTGATGCGAGTATTTAACAACTCTATGCAGTAGAAAGAACCGACGGCCCATTAAGCTAGTCACCAGTTACGTACCACTACCTACTCTTAGCTTCATTAAAATCATATAAAATAGGGCTAGAGAGATGGCTCGGAGATCAAGAGCACTGGCTGATCTTCCGGAGGTCCTGAGTTCAATTCCCAGCAACCACATGGTGGCTCACAGCCATCTGTAATGAGATCTGGTGCCCTCTTCTGAACTGCAGACATACAAGGAGGCTGAATACTGTGTACACAATAAATAAATAAATCTTTAAAAAACATATAAAATAAAGAATTTAGTCCCTCAGTTGCATTAGCTGTGTGCTAAAGAGTGGCCAACTTGAGGATAGTGGCTTTTGAATTGAATGCAAACCACTTACTTCCCTAGTTGAAGAACTTTCTATTGGCTGCACTGTTATGAAAGGAGGATTTTAGCTCACAATCTGCTCAATACTTTTATTACTGTCTTGGGGGTCTTGGTTGGCTTCGTTTTCTCTGCCAGTTAAAGAATTAAATGGCAGGAAGAATCTTGAGTCCAACAGGTAGCAGAAGAGCAACCTCAAACACAGAAGACAGAAGCAGATGGAAGAAGGCGCTGAAGAAAAGCTTTTCTGTGGATGAGGAAACATACATGCAGCAGGCACACAGAGAAAAAGACCCTCTGCAAAGCTGAGAGGGTCTTAGGAAGCTGGAAACAGTCTCTTCCAGAGGGCTGGGATTTTTAAGTTTCTGTAGACTCTTCCTCCCCTAACTTAGGGCTGGTCAGTTTGAGACAGATCGGATGACTGGCTCTCCTACAGCTGTTGTGTGGGCATGTCCTGAACAGGCTTTGGACTTCTGCCAGCCTAACAGCCGGAGACCTACTGGGAGAAGAAAAGAAACCCACAGTGCCAGGCTTCTGCCTCAGGTGGGGAGGGTGAGGAAGAAGCCAGACATCTTGGAAGTCCACCATCTTTATTGTCTAGTCCCTGCCCCCTACTGGCCTGTCTGCCTACCAGGGGGTCTCTCTAACTCCTAGTCTTTCACACTGACATCACTGACACACAGAAAGAAGTAGTTGAAGCGGGACTTCTCTAAAGCTCTGCTCACGTAGCTCACAGGGGAGGCCTAGAAGAGATAAGAACATGGCGGTGGAATGGCTTCTATGCCAACATGCTAGAGCCCTTTAGTCATTTGCAGGAAGAGACACTCAGAAACTTTTCTCATCTGGCATCACTTTTGACTGTTCTCATCACGTCTACTGAACTGGACTCTACTAGTCTCTGGCTGGCCTTGAACTGGAAGGTGAAAAGCCATCAGGGTAGAACATAGACAGTGACTAGGAGAAACTGCCAAGACTCAAAAACACCATTTTGAGGACCTGTGCAGAAGGAATAGAGCTCGACCCCAGGACCATGAGGGTGAAGGAGAGCAGGCTAGCTCACTGAGGTTCACACTCAGGACCATGAGAGTGTAGGTGAGCAGACTAACTCACTGGGGTCCACACTCAGGGCCACGAGTGTGAAGGTGAGCAGGCAAGCTCACTGGGGTGCACACTCAGGGCCACGAGTGTGAAGGTGAGCAGGCTAGCTCACTGGGGTGCACACTCAGGGCCACGAGTGTGAAGGTGAACAGGCTAGCTCACTGGGGTGCACACTCAGGGCCACGAGTGTGAAGGGGAGCAGGCTAGCTCACTGGGGTGCACACTCAGGGCCACGAGTGTGAAGGGGAGCAGGCTAGCTCACCGGGGTGCACACTCAGGCAGGACAAAGCACACTGTTAGGAGTCTTCTTTGGATGGTGCCTCGGAGTCCCTGGGAACATTAAGATGGAACTGCCCATCCATGAGGCCTTTACAAAGAGTGCCTCTGTTTCAAGCGTCTTTCTGCGTGGCGGGAATTCACCTTGACCAAACCTCCCAGGTTCTGAGAGGGCTGATGACTTTCCAGTGATTAGTGTGACAGGGAAGTTCCAGAGCCTGTACTTCTCCCTCCTTTGCCTTGTGCAACAGTGCTATCAGGGCAGACGGAGAGCCAGAAGTCACTTTGGGTCCTGGGAGTCTGAGCCAAGAAAAAAAAATTTTAATCATCTCAGAGGAACTAGCCTGAGTAATTCCTGACGTCACTGGCTCGAGACTGTACACTCTCAGAGTGACCAGGCTGGACCTGGGCCCTGTGCTTTGCTCATTCTCTGGCAGAAACAGAGAAGCTGATAAACAGTCTCCAGAAGGGGCTTCTGTTAGTTCGACGTTCGTTTGATCTTGGTTTCTCTGGGCTTGGGCAGAGGCTTCTGAGGAACAGAAGGAATCAGCTGCAGAGAGAGCACCCAGAGCTGGAAGCTCTGTGAAGCCGCATCTCCTGTCAGGTCAACCTTTTCACCTGGTTTGGCAAAAGAGAAAACAATATACTGATACGTGTTCTTGCTGTGAACCTGGTACAGGGAGGAAGGACGTGAGGGAGCAAACACCTTAGAAACCCTCGGGGCTTGGAGCAGAGGCTTCCCCTGCAGGCTGTAACACAAAGGAAGGAGGGTAAAGTGACTGCGAGTCTGGGCACTGGTGGTGTGATGACGGAAACAGGACTAGGGTGTTGCGGATGTGTGGAGTGGTGCACAATTAGACTCTGGATTTGTCTCACTTCTCCTGGGTCCTGGGGCCTAGAAATGATGGCAGATTGCCATAACAAATGGTAGACTCTCAATTCCCTTTCTCTTGCTTTTTGCTTCTCCCCCCACCACCCCGCCATTTTGCACTCCACCCTGCTGCTCCACATAAGATATTAGAGGACTCCTCTTAAAGAGTGGTGGAGAAGAAAGCCAAACAGAAGACTTGCAACCCGTGCTAGTTTGATACCCAATAACGTGTCAACGTTACTAGCTGGTAACTCTGACCTGCAGCCCACATACAAACAACTCTCCTGCCCTCACAGCTCAGGACATCATTGCCCCCTCCTGCATATGAAAGAGCAGAGAAGAACTAGAAATGCAAGGACTGCCCCTAACAAAGAGAGAATAACCTAATAATCAGATAACCTATTTTCAATACTCTCAGAGAGCTAGGATACACCAAACTGTTATTTTTTTCAAAATCATATAAAAAGAAATATTGAGAGATAAATAAGGCTCTTGAAAATTAAAAAAATATGATTAAAAGAGTTTAAAAAGTATACATTTAAACAACAGAAACTCCCTTCAAAGTTGGAAGAGATAGGAAGGCAGGTAGACAGGCAGGCACACACGCACACACACACACTTGCGCAAACACAGACACACACATGCACACACACTTGCGCGAATACACACACACACACACACACACACACACACACACACAGAGAGAGAGAGAGAGAGAGAGAGAGAGAGAGAGAGAGAGAGAGAATTATCAAGGAAAACAAGAAAATGTCCTACTGTTGGGCGTGGAACATGAGGTTGCAAGTATTCTGAGTGTTCAGACAATGATTGAGGACGAACTCACCAAGGCATGTCATAGGGCAGTTCAAGACATGGCTAAGAAGGGTATGGAGGCCTATGATCCCTTAGCAACAGCAAAAGGCTGCACTCAGAATAGACGACAGTCTAGAACATTTTTGTAATGGGCAGTAAAAATGGTTTCCTACCTAGAATTCTTCCCAAATAGCCACTGGTAATCCACAGTCGAGAGCAAGCTCCATAAAAATGAAGGAGTAAATTGATGAGGGGCAGATGGGACCCCAGGGAAAGGAATAGGCAGGTAGACAGAGAACCGGGCAGATGGAAGGAGGGACTGAGCAAGTCAACGCCGCCAGACGGCACTGTCTGGCTGAACTAGGGCAGTATTTGCATGGTTTCAACAATACATACTTCAGATACCCATTTGAAACAGAGATCGATGCAATGACAGCATGCGTGGGATTGTTTTTATTTGGGGAACAGGGTGTATACAGACTCGTGTTAAGTCCATCACTGTGATACAAGGCTGTCAGGACAGGGCTTTTTTTCTTGGATTCGCTATGAATTCCTCTGCGTAAGACAATGGCCTCCTTCCTCATTAATGGAAGGAAACCTGGTATGGAATATTCATTCTAGGAAATTCGTTAGGAGAACAACAAGTTGAGACACTGCAGTGGTTGTTCTTCCTGTGCCATGACAGAAAGCCACTTGAAGAGGAGGCTTAGTATGACTTACATTTAAGTGGGCGGTTTGAAGTAGGCGTGGCAGCAGGAGCTTGAGGTAGCTGGTCACATGGCATCCAGTCAAGAAGCAGAGAGAAATGAATGCATCTTCTGCTCTGCTGACTTTCTGCTCCCGCTGAGGACCCCGGACTCAGCCCCTGAAATGGTGCAATCCACATTTGAGGTGGGCTTTCCCTCTTCAGTTACTGTAATCTAGAAAACTCCTTCACAGATATGCCGGGAATTTGTTTTCAGGGCGACTCTAAATCCCACCAGGTTGGCAGCTGAGACTGACCATCACAGATACATTTTCAAAACTCCCAAAGTCAGACAGCACAAAGTAGTATAAAGCCTTCCCAAACTAATGGTTTGTGAAGTATTTAAGCTGAGCATCAAAATATTGAAGAGATTTTTTTTTTATAAAAAAGCCAGATATGTTCCTAGGAAAGAATTCTTTATGCTAGTTACATTGTTGGGAGACAGCTTGAAGCTCAGACCAGTTCCAGGGAAATCAAGATGCAATTTCCTCTGTTTAGAAAGCAAATTACCATATTGACTTTTTTTCTTGTTCATTCACTAATATAATTCCAAGCTGGGTTGAGAGAAAATGCCTTGTTTTGCTTTTCAAGCTGGTGGACTTTCCTGAGGAGAAGCCTTTAGTACTTCCTCTGGCAACAGACTCCAGAAAGGTTCTTCGGTACACTCATTCTCCTTACTGAATAAAAAGGTGCATGTCTTTGGATCAGCAATGTGTGCTTCCTCCTATTAGCTCTAAATTGGGTCTACAGTCTAGCTTAATTTGGCTAGGAATTCCTTGTCTGATTCTAGTCTAATGACCTAGCGTGCTCAGTGGGCCACTGTTTCACTCTTTCTGACTTCACCAGTTTGTTCTGCGTATACTGTCCACCATTCCCTGGGTAAAGGAAAGAAAAAAAAAACAGATCAAATAATTCTAGGCGCACAGAAGTAAAACAGCCAGTCCTGTGGATCTTCCAAGAAGATAACCAACTTGCTAAACGGGCTGTCCTTAGTTTAGAGGGCAGGGATGCTGGGTACCCGTACGGAAACCACTGCACATTCCACCCTAGTTCACACCAGGCTGGGGGCTGTGTGAAGAGTACAGCCAGATCTGGGGAATGTGACCTGGCTGCCCTCCGTCTGTCTCCACACCCTGGAAGAGTCCTAGCATTGCAGGGCTTGTCTTTGGAGACTCTGCGGGCCTCCCAGTTAAATCTCAAAGGCTCTATGTTCCTCTAAATAAACATTTCGGAGGCTTCTCCGGAGACTGATCAGGATTCCTAATACAGCCTTCTGCTCGCTTTCCTTTCCCCTGGGCATGTGGCTGATGACCAGACCAGGCTGCAGAGCTGAGGGGTGGGAGTGTCTTCACCCAGGCACCCACTCTAATTATGGACCAGGGCCCTGGGGAGAATGATGCTGCCTGGGATTGCTGAACTACACGCTTTGCCAGACCCCAACGACAGTGACCATAGTGTGGGGACTGGCGGTGCAGGTTGCAGATGCTTCTCAGACCTCACAAATGTATCTTTCCTGGACACAGTCACTCTAGGTCTGAAACCTGGAAGAAAGACACAGATGTCACCCTATTATTTTCAGGACTTTCTGGGGAGAAGGCCCTCATATACAGGCCCTGTCCACGATTCTCCTTTCAGGCAGAAGTGGACGCAAGGATGTGGATGCAGAGAGATCTTGCTTTCATAAAGAAAGCCCTTTCGAGGGCATTGGTGGGGTTGCCCTGCATGGGCATCGATTACAAAGCCGTCCTGAGCCTCTGCTGGCTGCAGCTTTGCTCTACCCTAGCTCCACGGCAGTGTTCCTGGGCAAGTGCCTTCCATGCTACCTCACTGCCTTGCTGGCCAGGACTGGAGGCCCATGGGAGTTTCCCAGTAGGGTTTTTTTCTTGGGGGAGGGAGATGTCTTCTATCCTTGATTCAACAAATAGGGCCTGGTATGGAAAAATGACTCAGAGGACATGGACAAACACACCAGAAGTTTTTTGATTCCCAGAAACCGAACACTCGGTGTGGACCTCCACAAGCCTCAGGCATAGTCTTTCCTACACCTTGCTAGAGTCCCCTGCACTCCCTGGACACTAGGGGAGTCCTTGTGCAAAAATTGCGCTTTTGGGGGAGGGGGGAGCTAACATCCTTGGGAGTAGGTGGTGGTTCTTTCCAGTCACTTGGGACACAGGTTTATCTTCTCCACGCACTGGGAGCAGGGAGAATGGGCAATGTGGACTCACAAAAGAGAGCTTAGGAAAGCCGGATACAGTCCCTTTGCGTGGGTATGCTTTGATCAATGCCCACGATTGCGGTAGAGTGGCGATGTGTCTATTACGGTACGCACATAATTCATGCCTGTTACTGAGAGCAGAAGCGTGGAGTTGTTTTTTGGCCAGAGCTCAGTGGATTTGGGTTAGCGCACGCACAGCCTTCTACTGGAGGCAAGAGAGTCTGAGCATTCCTCAGTGGCTGTGTTAATGCCAAAGCACCTGCAGTCTTGCCTGCTGCTTATTTAACCAACAGCTGAGCGAGTGTGAAAGTCCCTCTGACCCCTGGGTTGCCCATCGCGCCTGCTGAGATGGCGAGTGGAGGACCCTGGCTCAGCAGTCAAGCTCTGCAGTGTGCGGCGGGGAGGAGAAATCCGGGCACTGGGAGCGTCAGCCCCACAGCTTGGCAAACCCGCCAGGGGCGCAGGGAAGTGCATTTAAGCTATACCACTGCCGCAGTGTGGGGTCATGGGTTTGGATGGGGGAGACAAAAAACACAGTGCAGCATTTGCAGGGTCTGGTGTGGGAGGGGAGTGTCCAGTGCCTTGTACAGTGTGTTAGCTGCTCCCCAATACTCTCCAGTTTCTACCGCTTTAGGTTAGCGGAGCAAAGGACTGCTAGTGTGCCGAATGCGGGCAGGCATGCCGGAAGTACCCTAATGGATCCTAGGACCCTCCCTCCCCTTCCTGCGACAGTCACCTTGCTGGCTGTATCAAATTGAAGTCCTTTCAGAGTCCAGGACTACTGCTTCCCCTGCCTAAGTTCAGCCAGGGGGTTCAGGCCCCATTGGAGAGGTGAGCAGAAGGTTGTAGGCTCGAGTTCAAGCGTTAGAGAAGTCGCGATGCTGAACTCTCTCCGATTTGCCTACACATTCTGGACGAATCCACCCTCTCTCAGTCTCCTTACCCCACCCCCAACCCTGTTCCTCAGCAGTGACCTCAAGGCAAAGACAGAGTGGACTGCTTCCTTCTTGCTGCAGGAGTGTAGATAAACTCCAGCTCCGACGCCACGGAAGCTCGGTCAGAGCTCTGATTGGCGGAGAGATCTAGTGCGGACCCCCCCTCTCCTACCCCACCCCTAAGACCAGAGAATAAGAGACCAGGGCTCTGGGGGACAAGGTGCGTACAGCCCTGTGTGCTCTTCTCCAGGGGACACTTCGCTTTCGCTGTTCAACACTCGGGTTATCAGGTGAGAAACTAACTTTTCAACTCTTTCAGCTCACTCTCCATCCGTTTGTCTACTTTGTTGCTGTTCTTTTTGATGCAATGTTTCACACTGTAGTAATTCAGGATAATCTGGACCTTACTATTGCTCTGGTTGATCTCGAACGCACTGCCATCCATTCCGAGGATGCAGATAACAGGCGCACGCCACCACAACCAGTTTGGCTCCCTTTGCTGGCTAGATTATTTATTCCACAACCATTTCTGCCTTCCTGCAGCCGGGGATCAGTCAAAAAGTGCGGTCGTGGCATTTTCTTTTAACTAGCGTGAGTGGAATTCTAGAGCACACCCGTGGGAGTACCCTGAAAGGTGGGCGACCCCACCTAGGCATGCCTGTGGTTCCTCCTTGGGAGCAGGTGGTCTTACCGCACCCTATCCAATTTGAGGATAGAAGGTTCTTGGGTCTAGGTCTAGGGAGTACCGATCTTTCCTGAGATGCTGGCAGTCATCAGCAAGCATCTGGGGTGCACCGTGGAGTACCAGGTGCCGAACAGCTCTTCTGCGGTTCGGAGACAGTTTAATTGGGACTCAAAAAATTCCCCCGACTTTGCAGATTGGAGAGAGATTAATTCTTCTTTCCAAGATACCTTTCCAGCCTCCCCAGGGCAACTGCTCAGAAAAGGTGGTTCTAAAATTTTCAGCCCGTGAGAAATCCAAAGTAGAGGTCCGGCAAATCTGCTTCAAGGAGCTCTGGGTGGTTCTTGCTTTCTTCAAAGAGGAGAGCAAAAGGGGCATTAGTATGTGTGCGCTGCTGCAAGCTGGGGCCAATGAGAGCCTATAGCTCCTCCTAACACAGAACAGAGAATGCAAACCACACCTACCTTCCCCCAGCCATTTCTGCTCTATCAAGCAGAATACACTACACTGTATCTATTGAGATCCTCAACATCCCTCTGGCAAACAAAGGAACAGTGGTGGGGGAGATGAAGGCAAAGTTAGCAGGGCACTTGTGTCAGGGGCAGGACTAGACCCTGGGTCGACGATCCTTCCTTCTATTTTTACAGAGACATCATGGTCTTTGGGAAATTCTTTCCCTTTCTGGCTCTCAGCAGCCTGTGGATCCTGTGCCTGGCCAGCAGCCTCCAGGCAGCACCTTTGAGGTAAATTACCTTGAATCGGGAGTGCAGTTTGACTCCCCATCGGGTTGCCTCGGGAACTGTCAACTCCGTGGTTCTGTAGCCCCCACTTGGTTATTGGGAAATCAGCGCCCTCGTGTGGGCACTGACTGGCCTCAGGACCTGAGCACTAAGCACCCAGGGAAGAAGCAGGGACCGGGAAACTCGGTTGCTTATTTGGGGAGGAGGAAGTCAGGGAATGGGAATCTGTGCTAGTTTTGCTTACCTCCACAGGCCAGCCTTGAAGAGCAGCTTAGACCCTACCCTCAGCGACCAGGAAAAGCGCCTCCTGGTGGCTGCACTGGTGCAGAACTACGAGCAGATGAAGGCCAGGAAGCTGGAGCAGAAGGAGCAGGAGACTGCGGACTCTAGGTAAGGCTCCTACTCACCTGGCCCCCATATATTCAGGAGGACCTATTCCAGAGAGGTACAGAGACACTGGCCAGCAGTTCAAGGAACTAAGTTAATTGTTCCCAGCCTCCGTGGAAGTCCGAGGTTCCAGTGCCACCAGAGGGACTCATACTGGTCAGACACATTAAAATTTTGTTTTCTCCTCAAACTCTTGGGAAAGGAAATGAGGAGATGTAGGATCGCTTACTGTGGGAGCTGGACTTGTGCCCACGGGGATGCACGGCTGCACTGGCTGGAGTAGGGCAGGTAAGTGCGATTCCAGCAGATGAACTTAGAGTGTCAGGAAGTTTCAGCAGCTTCTTTCATACGGCAAGGGGGAATTGTAAGGGTTCGAGGGGTCTGCGACAGGTTGAACAAGTGGCTGAGGTAGGTCCAAGGCACCTGTAGAGGTGTGCAAGTTGTTACAGGGTCCCTTGCCTGGAAACAGACCAACCCTGGCCTGGCTCCAGCACCCAAGGAAAAGCATGCTGACCTGCATCCAAACACCCTGTCAAGCATGAGAGACTGAACAGCACATGGATGCCAGAAAGAGCCATCCTTTTCCTCTGCCCTTCCCCACACTGTCCTGGCCCACTGCACCCCCAAACCTTCCCCATGGAGTCTGTGTGAGCTGACCTCCACCCACCCTCTGTCCCAGCGTCTAGTCTCCTGCCTGGTTTAACCTGTTTTCTGCCGGTGGAATCAGCCCCTGTTGGTATGGGAATCTAAACACAGGAGTTCTTGGTATGTAGGCAGAGGAGCTGAACGACTTTCCTACCTTCTCTGGTGTGGACTTTGGGCTTGAAACACAGGCAAGAAAAGAACGCAGCTGGTCGCTTGCAGAGGGCCTGAAGTGTCCAGGGTGCCAGCAAACTCTTCCGTGTCCTTCCTGGTTTCCTCTCTTGCTCCTACTTTTGAGCTTGCCGCACACACGTGCATTCTTCTCTGTTGTTCTGAAGCTGGCAAGAGCAGCATCCAGGGTGAATGAGACCATCAGTGAGTCGGGGTGGGAAGGGAGAGGGCAGAAGTCCTAGATCGTGCCTGAGGTAAGAGAGTGAGGGAACCTTCTAGAGCATTTAGATAGCTATTCATTTTCTGCTTCTGAATGCTGAAATAAGCACAACCGTTCCTCCTCGCTCATTTTTTTTTTCTGGAAAAATCAGAGCTATAATGATCATTGCTTTGGTCAGCTTCTGAAGCTTGTGAGTGGCCAGGGACTAAGAAACAGCTTTAGCGTCAGGTGACCAGGCACAGGGCTTGATGGGCTATCTCTGTGATGCAGCGTTCACAACAAGCAGCATGCTAAGGATCAGATAAGCATATCCGAGGAGAAGCTGAAAATGTTGTTCTTAGCAAGGTAAGAAGGCTATTTTTGTTTTTGTTGTTGTTGTTTTAAATTTGGTCATTGTTTGGGGAAGAGTTTCTGGTAAAGATTCTCAGGTCATTCCCTGAACAGTTCTGATGAAGCACTTAGGAGAAACACTTACTCTTAAGTGGTTCATTGAAGGGATGGGGTTCTCAAGGGGTAGGCTCCTCCCCAACTATCACTGACAAGACTTACCTTCCTTTTCCATTCTGAATATCAGTGCCCAGAAGAGAGCCTGCAACACTGCCACTTGTGTGACCCATCGGCTTGCAGACTTGCTGAGCAGGTCCGGGGGCATGATGAAGAACAACTTTGTGCCCACCAATGTGGGTTCCAAAGCCTATGGCCGGCGCCGCAGGGACCTTCAGGACTGAGTAGCTACCGGCCCCCAGAATGAAGGTGATTTTGTACTCTGGGTTGAGTGAGGAAAGATTTGGGAGCTAAACCCCACATCCCGAAGCCCACTGACAGGGGTAGGGCCTTCGGGTTCCCTATGCCTAGTACTAGTCCTCTTCCTGACGTAATGAGTTCCTTCTCAAGCTGAGCTTGAACTTGAAATCAGAATGGCAGGAGAGATCACGGGGAAGCAGTGCCTTGCTGCTGAGGAAAGAAAGGAAAAGAAATGTCTGGATCTGGAAAGGGGAGGGTCTGCAAACCTTACCTGTTCTGGTGCCTGCACAGCTCTACTCTTGTTGGTGTTCCCCAGCTTGGACCGGAGGGCTATGAGCAGACACACTGCTTCCAGCATATTTGGCATCTCTTCTGTTTTTGAGAAGGTTCTGAGCAGCCCATGCTGGCTTCCGGCTCAGTCTATAGAGGCTGGCTTTGAATTCCTGACCATCCTGCCCCAACTTCCAAGTGCTGAGATTGCAGGGTCACCAGGACACCCCACATCCCTTCCAGTATTAATAGGGACAGTGCTAGAAGCCTCCTCACACGCCAAATTCAGAATTCATGGATTCTGTTTTGCGGAAGAGCTGCTAAATTATAAATTAGCATTGTTAGAGATGACTGTGGTTACCCACATATCCATAGCTTCTTCTTTCCCTTACTTTCCTCCCTCTCCCCTCTTCTCCTCTCTCCTTTTACCTTTTCTTCCTCCTCCTTTTCTTTTTTCTTTCTCTTCATTTCAGGTTACGTGAAGCTGAACTCACCACGTCTATTAATTTTATTAACCAGGACCTGATGAGAAGGCCCCATAGACAATGCGTATGTCTGTATCCTGATTGCTACCGGAGAACATCACCCTTGTCACTCGAGCGGAATGAAATTGAGTATAGATGAGTTAATTCAGTGTTCGTTTGGATCATTTCTATGCTGAGTCTGTGGTCAGTCAATGTGATTGTGTCTCCCACTGGCTTCCCCAGCAGCAAACCACACAGGTTTGCTGAAAGTCACCCAGCAGCTGATGGTGGCAGCTCTGTTGACCCTTGGGGAGATGTGAAATCACTGCCTCTTGTAGCCTCTGGAGACTCTTGGTAGAGGAGATACTGTGCCTTGGTGTCTCAGAACATGATTGTACATTTATGTAAGGAAATGTCAAAATTGTATCATTTGTGAACTTCATCAAGATTAAAGCATATTTTGGATACATTTGTTTTGAGTCCGTGGTGGTCCATTTCAATATGTCTTTCTATGTAATAATAATAATAATAATAACAATTACTGTTGAGTGTTTAGTATTATTCAGTGTTCTAAGAAATTGTTATATACCCGTTAATTGACTTAATCTTCATGGTCAAGCCATAGGAAGATACCCACATGTGAGGAGGTAAAGCCCTGAGAGGAGAGATTCAAGGTCACATTAATAGGCTATGGAAGCCCTGTGATGACTTTCAGAGCACACAGTAGAAGCTACCATGCCTCATGTTATTAGCAATGTCTTTGGCATTTTCTGGAGATCTGTGAACCATTCTTTGACCTTCCTGCTTTACATGATAGGCCCTTACATGGTGGAGACACAAAAAATTTAAGCATATAATGTTCTAGTCCTTACATAGTATAATGAAGTCTTTGTACCCTTACTCGGTTTCAAGAAGAATCAGTGGTTGTATTGCTACATCTACGGTCCATCTCCTCTTCTACCCAGTGTATCACTGTATCGGCAATATCGACAAGGATTTCACCATGCATTTTCAAATTGGAAAGAAGCTGAACATAACCAAGGCCTATAACAAGGAAAATGAGGACATTCATTATTTCTTAATTCTTTACTCTAACATATGCAGCAATAGTTTAACCTTTCCCCCAGCTGTTTGTACATCTACATATAAAATCTTGGCTGATGTTGAGGCTTTGTATTGCTTCTGGTTCATACCTTAAGGCCCATCTGATGGAGAGGTTCCTCTCTCTTTACCTCTCACAACTCACTGGCAAGAGAGGCTAGGTTACATGCACAACAGCTTGTTCCATTGCTGTGAAGAGGTTAACATGCACTCTCTGTGAAATGGCAGGCAGACCTAGAGTGAGCGATGTGGAAGAAGCTGATGAGGCAGAGATGAAACAGGGTGACTGATTATTATGCAGGATTCTGTAAGACCCCATTAAGGACCTTGAATGTCTATCAGTCAAGTTCTAGTTGAAGAAGCAGATTACACTGGTCATTTTAACTGGAAATATTTAATGTAACAATGGCATCCATAGGTGTTAGAGTACCGAAAAGACCAGAGAAAATATGGAGTACAGAGGTTACCATCTAGGGGCTAGTTGAAGGGCTGAGGAGCTTGGAGAAGGATTCTTAGATCACTGAGAAGGAAAATTAGCAGACCCCGGTAACTCTTGCTTGGTGCTGGGATGATGTAAGCTGTCCTAAAAGTGCAAATGCAGAAATCACATGGGTGGGCAGTAGAGCAGGTACATCCAGAATGTTCTAGGGATTCAGAAAAACTAAGCCAAGCTAGGGATTGGAAAGAACTTCATTGCCAGAATAAGTCAGTATGTGAGTGATGCTGACTGAAGCAGAGGTTGAACATGGAAGGAACCAGATCCTTCTTGGTTCTGGCTTCTGATGTCCTTTCAGGAACTGCAGTTGAGAAAGTCTATAGGGGTCTAGCTGGCAGAAGAAATGTGCCTGGCAGAGTCCCCTTTCAGATTTCATTTCAGATATGTAATTTTAAATTTACATATTGAAAAGTTCATTTGTTTTGGTGTGCAGTTCTGGTAGCAAATCCTTGAGCCATGGAATCAGCACAGAGAGGACTTAAAGCAATTATATCCAAATTGCCAAATCCTCCTGCACTCAGTTGCTCCCTCAACCACAGTCTCTGCTGATCCATCTCTATGGGCTTGACTCCTTCAGAATGGTATCTATAGTAGTTAGTACTTTCTCGTAGGGACCACCAGCCCACGAATAATTACATGGAGACTTATTATTAATTATGAAGGCTTGGTCTTAACTTAGACTTTTTCCCACCTAGCTCTCATAACTTAAATTAACCTGTTTCTATTAATCTGTGCTCTGCTTTGAAGCTCAGTTACTTCTCCTCTGCACCATATGTCCAATTTCTTCAGCATCTTGCTGGAATCTTTCTCAGGCTGTGCAGATTCATTCCAAGTTCCTCACTCTCTGCTCAGAGGTCCTGAGGTCCTGCCTGTTCTCTCCTGCCTAGCTATTGGCCGTACAGCTCTTTATTAAGAAGATACCTTAGGCAGAGGCATATCTTTAAGTATATACAAATATTCTGCAACAGTCATAAATGGGATCAGTATGAAGTCTTGAGTCTGAATTCTTTTCCTTCACAGAATCCATTCGAGATTTTCCTATGTCATGGTATATATCACTAGTTCAGTTTTTGAGTTGTGAAGTGTAAAGCACTGTAGAGATGAACCCCATTCCATGCACTATGTCCCAATGAATGGCACTTGGGATGTTTCTAGCTTTTGACACTGCCTCCATGGGCAGATCTGAAGTGAAGATAAATAATATGGGCTCAGTGAGGGTCCTACAGAGACACGCCTCTGTTCTAACTATTAGAACTGATGAAACGCTATTTTATTTAGAAAAAAGTCTTTGCAGGTGTTGTTAAGGATCCCAAAATAAGACTATTTTGGATCGTTCAGGAAACTCAGGAAAGTTGTAGGTCCTGCGTGTCCTTAAAAGTGAAGAAGACACACAGAGAAGATGACATGAAGCAGGAGACAGAGGGGGTCAACCGAGGAAGTGAAGGAAGCAGATGAGCCTGCGACTGCTACTGAGGGGAGCTGGGACAGTCCAGAACCTCCTCCTCTGAGGCCCTAGAAGGAGCACAGACCTTCCCGGTATCCACATTTTTGGACCTTTGACCTCTAGAACTGAAAGAGAATAAATTGCTGGTTCTTTTCTAACTGACTTTGTGGCAATTTGTTGTGGCAGCCCCAGGAAAATAATACAATGAACTGATTTATTTTGGGAAATACATGACATCGGGATTGCCAGATCATTTGGTGTGTATGTATGTAGCTCGATACGAACATCCCCAAGCGGTCTCACCAGCCACACACAGAAGTCCTGGTATTTCAAAAGATTGTATTTCAAGTTAAACCATTGGTTTAATTTGAATTTCACCAACCACTAAAGGTGGTTGTTTTTTTTTTTTTGTTTTTTTGTCCTGTGCTTCCTTGACATTTGTTTATCATTTTTGTGGGAGTGTCTCTTCAAACACTAAGGTTTTATCTGGTGATTTGCTTTACTGTTATTGAGCTTTGAAAGTACTTTATATGTTATAGATGCAGGATTTTTTTGTAAGATGCACAATTTCAAATATTTTCCCCTGGCTTTTGAATTAATCTTTTTATTGTTTTAGTATATTTCATAGAGGAAAAGTTTTAAAATTTTTATGAAGTTTAATTTATTGAGATTTTTAAAATTTATGAATTTTAGTTTAGTTCATATCTAAGAACTCTTTGCCTAACTCAAAGTCATGATAACTTTGTAGTTTCTCACAAAAACATACACTTTTCTGTTTTACATTTAGCTCTATGATGCATTGCAGGTTTGTTTTAGTATAAGATGGGAGGCGGAGGCTGAAATTTTCTTACCTTGTAGATATCCAGTTTTTCTGGAGTTGTTTATTAACTACTGAGCGACTGTCTCACCTCTCCCCTGCCATTGTCCCTTGCTGGGTTTGAGAAGGTGTGTCACTGGAGTCCCAATTTGGGCTCCTTCATATTTGGCCACCATCATCTTCACCCTGTAGGATTAAAGCTAGAATGTAAATCAGGGCACATGGGTTTACTCAACACTCATGGCACTCTGCAAGATTATTTTGGCTATTTTGGATTATTCCTCTTTCCTGACACACTTTGGAGTCAGCTTGTAGGTCTCTAAGAAACTTCTGGGGAGAATTTGGTTGTGAGCTCTGTTAGATTAGAAGCTCAGTGTAAGGAGGGACAGCCTAGTAGTAAGGTTTATGTCGACTAACCCGTGAGCACCTCAGAATTCCAGCGATTTAGGACTTTGATTTCTTCCATTAATAACTTTTTCTTTCTGGCATGAGGATCTTGTTAGATTTGTGATTGTATTCTTGGTGCTTAGATTCCTTTAAGTTTCCAGTCCTTCATCGCTACTGTAAGACACTGTGGAAGTCTGACCCTGAGTTCTGTGACTGTGCAAAGCTCACGAGGGCATTGCTCCAGGTGCTGCTGTTTCTTTGCCTTTTTTTTTTTCTATACTTAGCTCATGTGCATGTTCCTCTAGGTTCTGTTTCTTTGCCATTTTTCCTGTACTTGATCCTAACCAAAAGGCCAAGAAGTGATACGTTTCTTTGAGGATACTCTGTATACACAGGTTTTCTGCTAGTTAAGTCACTTCTATTTTAGTTTTTCTTTAAAACTAACCTACCTCTTGTTGTGTCTCAAACCCCAGACAAAAGGCTAAGGCGCCCACTTAACAGAACAAAGTGGAACTGGCCACTCTGTTCCCAGTTTCCCTCAGTCCCTACCTGTTAAAATTTCCTTCTGGCTGGCATACCCAGCCCCGTGTTGGGCTGTACTCCTCCCACCCCCACAGCTGCCCTTCTCTGTATAATCCCACCCTGTTGATTACCTGGCCCTTTTGTCTATTCTTTACCTTCCTGGCCTATTGGTCTGGCTCTCCCCCCACCACCCACATAGCTCCATTATGTTTACTCTGCACTCTCCCAGCTGGCCCAGCCTCCAGTCATGCTCCCCCTTTTATCCACAATAAACCTTCTCCTCCACCATACCTAGGAGCAGTTCTGTCCTTTCCTTTTATATTTCTTTTTTTCATCCACCTCTCATTTTTTTCTTTTTATATATTTTCCTCTTATTCCTCTATCATACATTATACCCTGACTATAGTTTCCCCCCTCCACTCTTCCCAGTCCCCCCCTGCACCTCCCCGTATCTTCCCTCTCCCCAGATCCACTCCTCCTCTGCTTTCCTTGAAAACAAAAAACAAGGACAAAATAAAAAACAGGTCTCCTAGGGATATCAACCAATATCAACAAGTTACAATAGTAGTAGGTACAAGCAATCATATCAAGGTTGGATGAGACAACCCAATAGGAGGAAAAGGATCCCAAGAACAGGCAAAAGAGTCACTGACAGTGCCCTTCCCCCACTCCCAGTGTTGGGAGTCCCACAAGAATACCCAGCTACAAAACCATAGCATCTATGCAGAGGACCTAGCTCAGACCCACACAGGGTCCATGACGGTCACGTTGGTCTGTGTGACCTTAGAGCCCTGTTGATTCTTAGGCTGCGTTCTTGATATATTTTGGATATTAACTCTTTGTCAGATGTGGAGCTTGAGAAAATATATATATTATTCCAGTTAGGGAACCCTACTTGCCAAAGCCATAGTGTTACTGACTGTAAATGACTAGTTGTTCCTGCTTGTAATTTCTTTCATGAGCCATTTTATTCCTTCCCTAAGAACTATATTTCTTTCCTAATAGCAGCTTTTGCTGTCTTCCCACTGCTTGTGTGTTTATCTTGTGAAAACATTCCATCTTTCGGGCAAACATATAGCTGTGGATGGTCAGGAATTTGATTTCTTCTTAATTTTATAATTCTGTTAAATAGAAATATTACTAGACTATTTTACATACTCAGACTGACAGAGGACTCTTAGTCATGAAGGCAGCCTTTACACAGACAGCTAACTTTAGACTCCAGAACAAATGCCCCTTGGAGATGAATATCTGTTTGACCCTAGGTATAAATACATGCAATCATTTTTCTACGTGTTTCCTGATTCAAGGTGAAGATAGAAGTAACCTTAGTGGACAAAGCTTTCCTGTAGCAGTTGACATTTTGCACGTACTCCCAGTCTCAGGATTAAGGTTCGGCCAATTGGTTACTATCTGGGAACCCTCACCAATTTAGAGCTACGTGCATGGGTCAATGTGACATACTTAGCCTGAGAGAAACTACGTGATTTATCCTGTGATATGAGAATGGGGCAGGCCCTGAAAACTTGTCCAGAGTTTATCTGTGAGAGGAGCAGAGGCAGTGTAGAGACAGAGGCTGTGTAGAGCTATGAAGAAGGTGGCTGTGGAGGAAGAGAAGTGTGAGAGTGAGTGTGGGTGTGAGAGTGGATGTGTGTGTTGAAAGGGAGATGGAGCAGAAGGTATAGCAAGAGAACTGTGAGTGAGATGTAGAAGGAGTGTGAGAGGAACGAGAGGGATATAAGAAAGAAAGAGATGTAGTTATACGGGGGGAATGAGCGAATGACATAGTAGTGTGTGAAGGAATGTGGCAGGGTAGAGAGAGAAATGTGTGTAGAGGAGAGATGTGGAACTGTGCAAAAAGAGATGGAGCGGACTATGGAGCTATGTAACTGTGCTGGAGAGAGATGTATGTATGTAAAAAGAGATATGTAGTTTCATGTAAAGAGATTGAACTGTGGAGAGAGATTGTTGAGAGAGAGAAAGAGAGAGAGAGAGAGAGAGAGAGAGAGAGAGAGATTATTTAAGTTGAAGGAAAAGAGGTTACCATCAGGAAAGTGTGTACTTGTTCCTATTTTCTTAGGTTACCAGCAGAAAGTGTGTATTTCCTTATTTACCCCTCAGAGAGAAAAGTCTAGCCCTTGTTGCATTTGTGGATTTATTTACATACCCTGGGTGCTGACTGGAGGCTGGCGCCTGCAAGTCAGTCATGGTCCCATTGATTAATTGTTGATTTCAGTGCCTGTGCTCTTGGTGTTCTGTTTGAGAAGTTATCTCCGGTGCCAATTCATTCAAGCCTATTCCCTACTTCCTCCTATGTTAAGTTAAGAGTGTCTGGCTGGCTTTATGCTGACATCTTTGATCCTCTTGGACTTGACTTTTGTGCACGATAATAGATACGGATCTGTTGATATTCTTCTACATGCCGACATTCAGATAGACCAACATCATTTGTTGAGGATACTTATTTTTCCCATTGTGTATTTATGGCTTTTATAAAATTACAATTCAGGTGTGTGGATTTAGTTTTGGGTCCTTGATTTATACCAATACCATTTGGTTTTTATTACTATAGCTCTGTATTACAGCTTGAAATCAAGGCTGGTGATACCTTTGGAAGTGGTGGAGCAAGGGACAGAGTTCATGCCTCATTTCGTTTTCGTAACCTACTACATAGCCTGGAACATGTACCATAATGTTGAACTGGAATGGTGAGAGTTGATATCACATTCTATCTTTGTGGCAGTTTAAAACAAGTCCACAAATTTTTAAAATTTGAAATTTAAAATTTTCTTTAAAGAATGGTTTCAAAAGTTCTCTTCCTTTGTGTTAGGAATTTTCCTAAAGCGAGTTCTCTGACAACACAGAAATCCCAATTAAGCCAAATCACAACAAGCCAAATTAAAAAATATTCAGGTTTAATGGGATTCCTGTGCTCTCCAATAGCCCCAAGGGGAAACCGGGAAGCCACAATTGTGACCACCACCAGGTGATGGGGGAGCCATGTGGGAACTTTCCGGGGAGGGGGGGAGCAATTTAAATAGACTCGGGGAGTGATCAAGATTTTGGCGGGCTGTCTTGACAGTCCCCCCGGGAGGCATCAAGGCTTGGCGGGCACAGGGATGGGACCTCCAAAGATGGAAGCCAGAAACTTGGGACTTACACTTTGCTACAAATTGCAACATTATTCAGTAATTAAACCAGCCTCATTTCACAAGGTCAACCCATCAGAGTCAAGGGCTTTGTTGGAGAATTAGGCCAGGATGTAAGTCATGTTGGAATTATTGCCTTGTGAATATAGTGAATATAGTAGCTGGTTTTTTTTTTTTTTCTAAATTTTTTTTCTTTGCCATAGCTTATCCCCTTATGTTACAAATTTGGGAATTAATTCCCACAGTTCAGCATGTTTGATCATTTACTGAGTACTATCTTCCCTATGCTTTCAGGGTTTACTGATTACATTCCCTAGCTATGTGTAGAAAGTTTCCCACTACCGTGTCTTTGTTCCTCTCTCCTATGTAAATGTAGAGATCTTCCTTCCTGCAATTGTTATTATTGGCAGGCATTTTAGGGTCCAGGCAAAAGTATTCCATTTGAGACATTCCCAGATATCTAAGGACATAGAATTAATCCATGCCCAAACCTGTTAGTTTATATTTTCTTTTTTTTAATTAATTAATTTATTTGTTTATAAAAATTTCCACTTCCTCCTCTCCTCCCCATACCCTCCCATTCCCCCCACTCCCTCTCCTCCTCCCTCCCACTCCCTCTCCTCCTCCCTCTCCAGTCCTAAGAGCAGTCAGGGTTTCCTGCCCTGTGGGAAGTTCAAGTTCCGCCCCTCTCCCTCCAGGTCTAGGAAGGTGAGCATCCAAACAGACTAGGATCCCAGAAAGCCAGTACATGCAGACAAAACAAGACCCAGTGCCATTGTCAATGGCTTCTCAGTCAACCCCCATGTCAGTCATATTTAGAGACTCCGGTTTGATCACATGCTCGTTCAGTCCCAGTCCAGCTGGCCTTGGTGAGCTCTCATTCGATCAGTCCCCTTGTATCAGTGGGTGAACGCATCCCACACGGTCCTGATTTCCTTTTTCATGTTCTCTCTCTTTCTAGTTTATATTTTCTTACATAGATAGAAAAAAATAAGCATGTCCTGGTTTTACCTCACTTATAGATAAGGAGAGGGATGACCTAAAACCAACCTTGCATTGAAAGACTCCTAACTCCTCACATCATCTTCACCTCAGTTTACCGATGATTTTAGTTCAGGAGATTTACTGCTTATGTCTTCCTCTCAGGAACAATGATTAACCATCTACCCACATACTGGAGGAAGACAAGACTCTGCTGGAGCTGGAGCCTCTGATAGGCATCAAGCCCCACAGACCTGATTATTTAGAGGTTTGAGTCTCTTTTTCGTTTCAACCGCTTAGAGCAAAGATGTAAACTTCAGATCCAAAAGGCCTTTAGAGCTTGCTAACATCTGACAAAAATGCTAATGTTCCAAGGGCCATACACTTCCCTTGTCTATTTACATAGATTGCTTGGTTACCTATGCCTGCAAGATATTGTGGGTCTTCATGGCTGGGTAAGAACAAAGAGAGGAAGAAACGGGAACAGAAGTTGGAGCAGAAGCGTCCCAGAAATGAGCAGAGACAGGAAAATGAAGAAGAAAAAGAATGCAACAGAATTATTCCAATTAGGATAATTAGACTTGAGGCAGAGAATTAGAGCTAAAAAAAATTATAGACAGTTCGGATAGAAGAATTAGAATAGAGAACAAGGAAGAAAGAACAATAAAGAGACATGGATAGAAAGACTATGTTGTGAATAGATTTCTTAACCATCAGATTTTAGTTTATTTTGCTATTGTGGCATCTTTCTTTTGAAACCCAAGAGGAAACCTTAGAGGTTAGACCTCAAAAGTTTCTGATAAACGTCAGTGTGAATTCTATTTAGTAATTTGCTTCTAACAGATACAATGTGGTAGAGAAAGTGAAGTGTGATATCCAGGTAGAAGCTGTAAGGGATTGCGGTGTCTTTATTCCTATCTTACTTTGGTTACTGGCTTGACTTGTGAGAATACACAAGCATCCTATCAGAGAGCTACAAAGCGAGGAGCTGAGGTCCCTCATGGTGTGTACAATGAAGCTGCAAACAGATCCTCTAGAGTCATGTCCAGATGAGTGCAGCCTCAAGACAGGCCCAGAGCAAGGGTCACCCAGGCAGACCTTCCCCCAATTCCTGGCCCACACAGAATGTAAAAAAACAAAACAAAACAAAACAAAAAACACAAGTTGTTTTCAGACCCTACTGGCTGGAGAAATTGGTCATGCAGCAATAAGCAACGCTGTCTGTCACGATGCTAATTATAAATTTCCTTCTAAGGATGCCTCATATGGTTTCTGGAAATACTTCCATAGTTTTGGCGTTCACATTTAGGTCTCTGATGCACTTCTGGTTGGTTTTGTCCTTGGTGAGAGGTATGGCTACAAACTCATCCGTTTTGCTTGTGCCTATCCATTTACCTCAGCACCACCTATTGAACAGATGGTTCTTTCCTAGATTAAATTGTTCTGGGAACTTCACTGAAAAACCAATAGACCACAGTTGTTCAAATTTACAGTTTTGTCCTACTGTTAAAAGTTTTGTTGCTTATCAATAATGAGCATTTTTAATTATTGTAACGTTGTGGTAAGCTTTCAAATAGGGAAGTATAAATTCTCCAACTTTCTTCTTAAGTTTTTCTTAACTATTCAGAATTCTGTTGTCAGACTAATTATAGAGTCACTTTGCCTATTTCTGCAAAAGAAGCAGTTAGAATTTTGATAGGGATTATGTTGTATCTGTCTATCTGTCTCCAATTTGTGAGCACAGGATTTTTTTTTTTTTTTGATGGTTTGGTTTGGATTTACTTTACCCCCCTTGTGTTGGGTGTGCTTTTGTTATCTGAGAAAAGGAACCTCCATCAGTTTGCCTGTAAGCAAATCTGTTGGGCATTTTCTTGGTTAGTTATTGTTGTGGGAGGGCCCAGTTCACTGCAGGTGGTGCCACGCCTGGGTAGGTGGTCCTGGGCTGTATAAGGTTGAGCAAGCACGGGGGAGGGAGGATGGTGGGAGATGGGAGGGATCAGTAAGTCTCTGCTTCAGTTTGGGCTTCCAGGTTCCTGCCTTGAATTCCTGCCCTGGCTTCCTTCACGATGGACTATGATTGGAACATGTAAACAAAAATAAACCCTTTCCTTCCCAAATTGGTCAGTATTTTATGCAAGCAATAAGAAAATAACCAAGACACCCTCAAAGGCCGTGGTTTGAAAATCTGTTCCTCAGGGTGGTGGTATCACTGGAACCTTTAAGAAATGAGGTTCTTGAGTCATTAAGGCACCTGATTAGTTGCAATAAATGTCTACTTGTAGAGGTCTGATTAGTTTGTGCAAGAGCAAATTGCTTTAAAAATCTGAGCAGAGTTTCTCTTTGGCCTCCTAAATAGAATGTGATTTCTTGCTTTTGTTCTCCTGCTGTCGGTACCCACCATGATGCAGCTGAGGTGGCTTTAATGAGAACGGAGAGGTGCAGATGCTATACCCTTGACCCTTCAAAAGCTTGTTAAATGGATCTCTTCGGCCTGTTCGTCTCCTTCAGGTGCTTCAGTCTCACATGTAAGGATGTTCAGTGCTGTTATTTTTTTCAGTTCTTTCATTAATGTTTTGTACTTTTTAGCCTTGAAGTCTTGCATTTCTTGTTAGATTTGTCCCTAAGTATTTTTATTTATTTTTAGTTTACTAAATTCAGTTGCTTCCTCAATTTCATTTCTGGCTGCTTATTGCTTGTTTCTAGAAATACAACTCATCTTGTATAATGATCTTGTTTTCTGCAGCCTTGTTAAATCTGTTCATTTGCTCAGATGCATGTGTGTTCCTTAAGATTTTCTGTATTTAAGATAAAGCTATCTATTAGGAATATTTCTTAGGAGGACCCTCTTCGCTGACACAAATCATTCCAATCAGACCAAATCAGATTGAATAAAAGACGGTCATGTTTAATGCAGCGCTCCCCGGTGGCCCGGGAAAGCACAGCAAGGGGAGAGAGAGAAGGGGAGACCACGCAAAACCCGGAGATCATGTGTTCCTTTTCTGAGCAACAGCCTAACTAGCCTGTGGGAGTGGTCCTGACTCTCCCTCGGGAGGGGTCAGAGCTTTATGGACCTTCCCAGAGGTGGAGTCCAGATCAAGGCAACTTCCAGGGGAGGGGGCTTGAATTGAAGCTTCCTGCTCCATCGGCACTCCAAAGATGGGTGCCAGGGATGGGGTGATGCTTTTACCCAAACATCCCAGACGTCTTGGATATAGGGGCATCGGCTCAATTGTGGCTACTTCCTGCAGGCATGGGGTGATGTGGGAGAGGGGAGAACTGGGAGTTGGTGGGCTCAGCGAGAGGTGTGGCTGGAGCGATATTCGGTTTACTGTCATCCTGGAGTTGTCAGACCGCTGTTTCTTGAGGGAGATGAGAAGGCAAGTGACTAGGAGAAAAAAAAATATTGTTATTATTGGCCTTATGAATGGGGCTAGCCATGGGAAGTCAATAACTGCCAGAAAGAATGGGACAGAGAAGTCCTGGTTGTATAGGTGAGGCTCAGGTGTATAATTGGGAACAATAGCAGATAAAACCAGATTTTAGTTGGTGGGTGTCCTTGATCCAAGAGAGTTGGTACCAATGGTGAAGTCTCAGGAGCTGGTGCAGGTGTTGGTGCTGTCTGGAGAGCACTTTGTAAGTTGGTCTTGGCCCAAACAACAGGAGTGACCTGCAAAATATGCTTGAAACAGGGTGGGGTTAAAATGGGCTCTGGAGACTTAGGTTTTTTTTTTTTTTTAGACCTGATTTTGATTCAGCAGCAGAACTTTTTCCAGGAACCTGTAAGTATCTGTAAGACAGCTGGAACAGATTTACATCTTGGTGCAATAAAGGCTATTGCTTTAGATGAAAAGGTATGACCATTTTAAAAGACAATTAAAGGGAATTGGGAACTGTGGATTTGTAAGATACAGCAGAATCCTGTTAATCCTGAACTCTGAAGCCTGAGAAAGAGCACACAGGCAATCCCCAGTCTCCCCTTAGTCCTTGGAGAACATCAGCCTAGAAGCAGTGCTTGCTGTTAGCTGCTGAGTACAAGAGGCCTGAAGATTTTCCTGTGGAGGGGAGATTTAGTCTACCTTTCTTGGCAGGATGAGAAGACCCATTCCCTGGCCTTTTCTAATTTGGTAGCATTCTTCATGTGATGTATTTTTTTTTATTTTTGTACTGTTTCTTCTTTAATTAAGTAATTTGCATATATTTTTTCTCAGTCAGTCTAGGTAAATTGTTTTTATTCATCTTTCAAATAATCAAGTTTTGGCTTCACTAATTTTTCTATTTTTCCTGTTTCTCCATTTTATTGCTTTCCATTCAAGTGTGTTTTCTTTCTTCTTGCTTTTTTTTTGAGTTTAGCTCTCCTTTCCCCTGTTTCTTAGTGGAAGATTTGTTATTGGTTTGAGTATTTCTTCTTGCCCAGGCTGGAATCGTCAACATTGTTTTCCTCTGAGCACTGCTCCTATCACAGCCCGCAGCCTTGCTGATCCGCAGTCAGCACTGCTCTGTCAGGAGCTCAGAGGTTCTCATCAAATAACAAAGCCAGGGAAAAGGAGATTTAAAGCTGGGCAAACACTTCTATAACTATGTGCACAGGCTCTCTAAAGAATATGTAAGTAAAATATTGGAATTATTAAGAGTATTTTAAAAAATGACTGGCTCTGGGATCAATGAACTCATATTGACCGGTGTGTGTCAATGTATTTGAAAATATAGTATTGAATTGAATCACATAGACTGCATATAAACATAAAATGTAGTGAGTCTAAGAGTAAATCAGACAAGACATGTGTATTATCTGTGTTGATAAGATTATTATATTGTTGTAGGATATTTGATCACACTATAAATCTAGAGATGGCATTATTTATTGGGAAAAACTGTTTCTAGCGTGGTGTGGCTCAACCCTAGCACACACCTTTAATCCTAGAGCTTTCTGCTTGAATATTTTAAACAGGATAATAAAGTCGACCATAGGTCAGGAGGTGGATCAAGTAACCAATTGACAGGAAGCGAATTTACAAGAAAAAAAAACATAGATAGTAAGAGGGAGTCAGGAGGACACATAGTCTCACAGGAAGTAAAAGGGAGGGACATTAAGTTGAGGAGATTTATTTGAGACAGCGAAGGAGGAAGGTCAGCTGGGTGCTTTCTCTGCCTCTCTGAAACAGTAGGCTTTGACCCCAGCATCTGACTTCTGATTGTTTATTGGTGAAATCAAATGATTGAATTTTAAAAACAACATTATATTTTACTAAGAGGCATTAAAAATAGCTAAATTGTCAGGTGTGGTGGTACATGGTTTTAATCCCAGCACTCAGGAGGCAGAGGTGGGTAGATCTCTGTGATTTCAAGGCCTACTTGGTCTATATAATGAGTACCAGGACAGACAGGTATGCATAGTGAGACCTTGTTTCAACAACAACTAAACAAGGCTTTTATATATATATATGGATGGAAAGCTTCGGTAGTTTAAAAATATTGAATATCCAGCAACTAAATTCAATAATATTTCAGTAACATTTTTCTTAGAATTAGGGAAGTTGCTTTAAAAATTTGTAGAAGAGGTGTGTATACTACTGTCACCTTGTAAACACTCATGCTATCTACTCAAGATGCAGAGCCCTAGGGGAGAGTGAAGGCCACACCCGTGTTCATCTCCAGTGTGCTGAGTTAGTGAGGATAGCATCTTCTTCCAGCTTTCACCGCAAGCAGCAGGCTTTCCCTTCTAGGAGGGCTGTACACAACAGGGGCTTTCCAAATTCCTATTAGGATGCTAATGCAAAAAATGTTTAATGTTCAGCATATCGGCCTCATCCTCAACAGGAGGATAGCTCTAGAGTCATATGAACTTGAGGGACTGGCAAGGGCTGAAGTGACCCATGGCTCTGAAAGACCCATGCTGAATACTTGGATGTGAGCATTACTAGAGTTTGAATAGGAGCCACTGAGATCAGAATAAACACAAACAGATCTAATGAATGTTCTCACTAAGAACGAGAGCAGAGGATAAGGTGAACATTTGGAATATATGCTTATTATTTTTTAATTGTAAAACTAATACATCAAAACACAAAATTGTACAGATCAGTGGAATACCATGTGATGTTTTAATACACCAATATATTGTATAATGTTTCAATTTGGTTAAACATACCTGTATCCTCAAGCACTGACCACTTCTTTACAATGAAAATATCTGAAACCCTTTTGCTTGAAATATTAGAAAATTAGAAATATTGAAAAATTAGAGCATTTAAGAGGCTAGAAAAAGAAAAAAGCGCTCTTCTCCAGATTCTTATCGTTTAAGTCACATCCGGGACTTGGATCACCCAGTTCTTCATGGGCTAGCTCAGCCTTCCTTTGTGTCACATGCAGGCTTTCTTATCAGGCTGGCTACTCCTTCCAGGCAGAAGCTGTTGATTTTGCCTTCCTGTCCTCCCATGCTCCACGCTGTCTGGAGGAGGAGCTATGTTCTATGTGAGCTGGGTATAGAAACTGGCAGGGATTTGCAGGAACGTGCTTCATGCCTTCCCAGGAGCCTGACTTTGCTCAGAGCATGGCCCTATTGCTGTGGGCCATCTCCAAACCAATCTGTGGTCACCTTCCTGGTTCCAACTCCCTAAGTCTTTGTCACCCAAGTTACAGTTAAGAAAGGGTGCAAACCTCAGTTCAAGGCAAATGTGTGAACTTTTTGTTCTTCAGATATTGGAGCTCTGAACCAAGTAATTAAGTTTTTTTCAGAGACTCAGGAAAACGTATTTTTCAAGCATGTTTTATTGACTTCAAAAAATAAGAATGGTAAAACAGTTATATTAATGTTTACACATTCAAGGATTTACTTCAATCCAAATATTATGCCATTGTAGAGAAATTGTATTTAATGTGAGATATATGTGGATTTTTAAAAGACACAAGGAGAGGACTTTTAAAAAATGAAAGTTTTGGGGGTTGGTGGCCTCTTAAAATAGTCTTCCTCCTCAATTACAGCCTATTTTCCACCAGGGGGCACACTGAGCATCGCTTCCTTCTGCTTTACCAGAATTTTCTCTTCCCTGGAGGGTGGAAGACAAGTCTCCAAATTTCATCTTCCAATCTTCCTAACTCCGGAAGTTTGAAGTACCTGTGCTCCCCCCAGAGGCTGTTATCTTCTAAACGTGCTCAGGATGCTGATGGCAGGTGGAACTCTTCAGAGGAAAGGGGCGCTGTGCGGTTACTCTTCTCTGGGAGGGTTTGCCTGAGAAGCCAGGGATTCGTTGAAGCAGAGGGCAGCAGTGGTGAGACCTCACCACTAGATTTCAGTCTTGATTTCTCTGAAAAGACAAAGTCTGGGGCAGAGGTGAGGGATGCGGGGGGGGGGGGGGAGGATGTATCAGTGAAATGGGTGAGGTCCCTACATTTTGACAGGACTGCTTGTCCTCTCGAGTGTCTCTCATGAAGGCTTATTATGTCAGGATACTATTTGAATTCAGAAGTCTTGGTGACCTCCTGGTTGGAGCTGGCCAGTAATTGTTTGTGAAAGAATCTGGATTCAGCATTGAAGTGCCATTGCGGTTTGCTTTTCAGTAAAAAGAGATTCGGTTTTCTAATGCTAAAGCAATACACATTTGATATACAAAATTGAAAAATTAGAGGGAAAAAGAAAGCTTCCATTAAAAGTTTTGTGTAACTGCTGGGGAAGGTGCAACTTGGTGCAACCACTGCAGAAGAGTGCAGAGGTTCCTTGGAAAGAGAAGCATGAGATGTCCTAGTAACCCAAATGCTGGGTGCATACCCAGAGGAAGTGAAGTCAGTATGTTGGAAAGATTTGTTCCTCTGCTACTACAGCACTTCTCCTCCAGAAAAGCTCCGGAACCAGCCTGAGCGTCCGTCAGCGTGAGAAGACAGAGAGGTACACATGCACAAGGGAATACTATTTAGTTACAAAAGTAGGAAATCTTGTTATTTGTGACAACATCGATGAATCTAGAGATCACAATATGAAATGAGAATAGACATATTTAGAAAGATGGGTATCATAAGCCTCCAGTCCTGCGGAGTCTGCAAAGAGCTGATCTCATGAGGTTAGGAGCAGGGCACTGGCTACCATAGAGGGGGACAGAGAGAAGCTGGACGAGAATGTAAGTTACAGTCACATGGAGGGGTGAATTCTACTGCTGTGACATCGTGGGCATAGTTGGCAGCAGTACTTTGTGTGTGTGGATGCCATACCATAAAGAAATAAACACTTCAAGTGCTGGACATACTAGTTACCATGATTTGACATTACACATGTGTAAATGCATCAGAATATCAGATTGTTTTGCTAAACAACATGAACTTATACAATTACTGTTTGTTAATTATAAATAAAATAATGAAAAAAAACTAAAGAATCATCCTTGCAGCATTTAAGGGTGTGAAAGAAGTTCTTTTTAAATATCTTATGTACATATTTATAAAATGGATCATATCAAAGTTGCTTCTTTGAAATCTGCCTGTGATGGTTGGGGCTAACTGTCAACTTGACAGACTCTAGAGTCACCTGGGAAATAGGACTCTGGAAATGCCTTTGGAGATCATCTCAATGGCATTCACAGATGTGGGAAAGATCTGCTCTCTGTGGGTGGTGCCATTCCCTGCCTCAGATCCTGGACTGTGTGTGGAGAAAATAGAGAGAACAGCAGAGGCTTGAACCATGGCTGTGTCCTCACTGTGGACGGGAAGTAACCAGCTGCTGCAGCCTTCTGCTGTCTCCATTTCCCCATAGGAATTCTCATGCCCTTAAACCGCAAGCCAGAATCAACCCTTTCTCCCTTGGTTGAGTTTGTTGAAGTAGTCTGTTTAGCAGTAGGAAAGAACCTAGGACACTCCCCTCCCCAGGGTACATTTTTTTTCTGTTCTGTTGTATTCTTCTACTGTTCCATTTTTTAAAATTTCTATTTCACATTTTATTAAATAAATGTGCCAGCATTTAGTTAATCAATCCCTTATAATATGGAAATTGTTTCCAGACATTCATAAAAAATACTTGTAATAATCTTTTGTGGAGCAAAATTCTTCCAAAATATTCATTTTTATTCCTTTAGGAAATGCAATTGGACACAATCTAAGACCCTCTTAATTAATTTATATCTAACTGATACCAGGTTTTACCTTTTCTGGTAGTGGAGTTTTGTAGTCAAATGGTTGATAGGTAAGGCACCATTTTACATTCCTACCTGTGTAGTAAAGTTGTTCCGGCATGCCCCAGTCTCACCAGTTGGATACGTGCTTACATTCTGGAAGAATTTCTGAATGCCCAGATTTAGAAGGAGATAGAGCAACACAGGTAGCAGACGCCAGCAACAGGACCTCAGACCACACGTAGGCAGGAGGGACTCAGAGCAAAGGCAGCTCAACAGGTGGTACTTTCTCCCAGTCACATCTACTTAGGGTAGCGCGGGGTCTCACCGGTCGCGGGCTGTGTCCACCTTCAGAATGTGCTGGAGAAGATTTTAGCATATGGACCAAGCGCCTTCAAGCTGGAAGATAAGCACATAGCCATATTGATTATCTCATTTTAAATTTCCAGAGCCCAAGAGCCTTAATTAGGCCTTTAGTGCTGCTTGGGAATCACATTGTCGTGTAGCCATGAGCTCCCATTTGCTTCCGTCTCCTGCTGTCTCCTCATGCTGACCTCCTCCACCCACCATATTATTGCTTCCCATTTCACTGACATCCATTGGAGCGGAGACCTCACAGATTTTCCCAGCATCCCTACACCTAGAACCATCTGCACATGCTCTTCTTTCTGTGGTTGACACAGTAAATCTTCTGTGTTCCCACCTGTCTGTACACCACATCGTTCTCTACAAGTCTGCGAGCAAGGACTTTGCCCCAGTCACAGTTGTATCCTAAATGATGGGCGTAAGACCTTGTCTTCATTGCTTAACACTTGATAAGCTGAGTGTCGTTCAGTAGGAGTGAAGTCACCGTGTTCTGAAGCAGCAAGTTGTTTGGGAATGTTCTTACACTTGAATGGTCTTAGTGTTCTAAACTGAAACTTGTGAGACACTGCGAATCTCTGATGTGTGCCCATGTATGTATGTATGTATGTGTGCATGTATGTATATATGTTCGTATGCATGTATGTGTGTATGTGTGGGTGCAGGCACATATGCACAATGGCACACATGTAGAGGGCAGAGAGCAACCTTGGGTGCTCGTCCTTGCTTCCGCCTTGTTTGGGCTATGGTCTCTGTAATTGTTTGTCACTGTGTATGCCAGGCTAGCCGGCTCCTGCGCTTCTTGAGATTCCTGGCCATTGCTTAGCCTGTGGCCACAAGAACACGTGATTAAAAGATCTAGGTAGGAAGGAGGATTATTGGTTATATGTGCTAGCCTTGCACTCCACGGGTCTGTCTTCTCTGACCTGAACTATCTTTGATCCAGGGTTTATGAGGCAGAAACCACAGCCCCTCGTGCTTCAGCAGTGCCTCTCAGAGGTTAGTGGGCTGCAGGGTTACCCGTAAGCCTTGCTAAAGCAGAACTTTAGCTCTCACCCTCTGACTGCAGGCAGCCAGTTAGTGAAAAGAAGACCCCAGAATGCCTGCCGTTTTCATTTTCTCTCCTCCATGCCCTGATGTCAGATATGATACCAAATGGTGAGTGATCGCTCAAACACACAACTCTGCCATGTGATTTTCAGAGTGGCCTTCATTGCTTCAGACACGAGGTTCTCAGGCCTCACTCCAGAGCTATGAAATCTGACACTCAGGAGCCACCATTAACACTATGGCCCTGATCACACAAAGGGTCTGCCACAGTGACCTTAACCAAGACATTTCCACTCACCAAGCCTCAGTTTCCCTATCTGTCAAAGGGAGCCTGTGAGATTGAATGACTTTGTAGATCCTTGGCTCTCGAAGTTAGCCTGCATCAGAACCACATGGGCGCTTGAAAACCAATATCTGCACACCCCTTGTGGAGCCAGGGAGGGGTTAATACCAGGCTTTCCGAACCACAGCTGAACAGAGTGAGACTAAACAGTACTTGTCCAGGTCTGTGGTGTAAATAAATGCTCCGACCATGGCCAAGTTCAAGCTAAGAATGTGAAATCCTGGCAGGAGGTTAAACCATGTGGAGGGGGAGGGAAGGATGGGGCAGAAAGGGAGAGAGGAAGGGAGGGAGAGAGTGGAAAGAGGAAGGGAAGGAGTGGGGGGGAGAGAGAGGAGAGAGAGTGGGCACACGCAGAAAGATTGAAAACCCATTAGCACCAGGATCACCTACAACAAAGTAGTCTAGGAGAGGGGATGTCCACGAGAAGGCATATCAAAACAGACCTGGCCACCGGGTTCTCCTAGCACCCTTCAGCCCCTGCCTGTTACAGGATCCTTCTGGCCCACCCACCCCAAACTCTCCAGTCTGGGGGGCTGGGCTACTCTTCCTTATACAGTCCAGACATGTTGGTTACCTGCCCCCTTTATTCTGCTGCTCTCTGAGCTGCTGCACCTGGTTCCCCTCTCTCTTTTCTTCCTTTAGCCCCAGCCCACATGGCCCAGCCCAGTGGGAGTCGTAGAAACTCAGGACGCTCCGGTATGTCCCTGCCTCTTAATACGTGTTCCTTTTTATCTGCAGTAAACCTTCTCCTCTTCCACCCCCTAAGAGCAGTTATGTCCCTTCCTGTTTATTTCTGTTGTCATTCACTAGTTTCAGAATTGTAACACTGGGGATGGAGACTTCAGAGGATCTTCTCATCTCTCCATTCTAATTAAAGGACAGGAGGGTTAGTGACCTGGTCAAGGGACCACCTCTCAGGAAGGTGGGGTCACTTCAGGCCAGGCTGAAGAGATAGGAGGAATAATTATTCTTTTAATGAGATAGTATATTTTCCTTCCCAGGATTCCTGTCTCCCAACACTGTCTCCACAGCATAGCCATGATGCTTGGCTGGTCTGTCCACCTTTCTGAATAAACCTTTAAGTTTTTCTATCTCTTTGTTTCAGATGTTGGCCGGAACCTAAGTATGCCTTTTCTGATACTCTGGGTTTCCTTAGTCTTTCTCTAATGCCTTCTCCCAACATGGCTGCCTGGGGCTGGGTGGCAGACTCCATGCAAATGACTGGCTCTTTTCCTTCTCTCTTGCATTCCTCTCTGAGAAGCTGATGAGGTTTACAGACTGTTTGTTTGTTTCTCTTCTTCTTTCTTTTAAACTGTAAAAAGAAAAAAAAATGTCCCAAGCTTCTATTGAGTTCATTTTTAAATTCTTTTTATTAATGAGATTAGGAATTCCAAGAAGGGACCAGATTTCCTTGGTATCAATGTGCCCATTCTAGCCTGTCTGGGACTCTCTGTCCAAATGCATGTCTCCCTGTCCTCCGTGGGTATCTGTCCCTCCTGGATGCTAAGAAGCATCTTTCTCTCTCTGTGTATGTGTGTGTCTCAGGGATACAGGAGAGATTCAGGACAGGATATTGCAACCAAGTAACAGGACCCTGTTCCATTTCTTCTCAATGTGGGCCAAGCTGTCAGCTCAGCTGCCGCCGCCACCATAACCTTCTAACTCTACTGCCAGTAATGAAAGTCTTGTCTGGACCAGGCTATTTCAGTGCAGGGGCCTCATCTTGATAACCTCTGTGCTGATGGAAGACAGGGTTGAAGACAGGATTCCGTCATGAGGTGTGCTGAAACAGAGGCCAGTGGGGGGCCCGGGAAAATCAAACAACAGTCATCAGGGGTGACACAGAAGCTGGCAAGGTGGCTGGGTAAGAGAAAGGGCTAACCGCCCTCAAAACTGGATTCTCGGAGTAGGAGTTAGGTTGGAGATTTAGATTGGACCTGAGCTGACCCCTGACTTTCTCTTATTCTTGAAGGCAGTGGATCTTAAGTATATTCTCCAAATGAATTCCTTAGAAATGTCAATTACTGGGCGGAGTCTGCCATTCCTAGAGCCATCGCCTGCATTTCTGCACTTCCTGATCTGATTGTGGGGGTGTTGTGTTTTGAATGTGAAAGGTTTCATGGATACTTGGCCTCCAGCTGGTGTCATTGTTCTGGAAGATTGTGGAACTTTTAGGGCGCCTCACTGGAAGAAGGTTACAAGTGGTGGGCCTGTCCGCTTTCTTCCCTATGAAGATGTGAGGCGATGAAGAACGCCAAATGCACACTGCTGGCACCATGGACCAGCTTCTTCCGTGCTGCAAGCTCCCTCCACAGTGAACAAGAATCCTCTAGCAAGCCTTCTGTACCACGCTAAGCTGCATCCCTTCACACTAGGCGCCCAAATGACCCTTTGTCCCTTCAGATGCTTGTTTAGATCTTTGATTGGTGTAACTAGACAGATGATACTGAGGGTTACAAAGCCCTCTCTCCAGGCTGCCATACAAAGCCATCCTCAGGCCGATCTGGGCGTGCTCTTTTTAAAAAATAATTTTAAGATATATTTTATATGTATGAGTTCTTTTATTTATTAATTTATTTTTTAAAATTTTATTTATCTATTTTTTTAAGATTTATTTTATGTATACTGTGCTCTATCTGCATATACACTTGCAGGCCAGAAGAGGGCACCAGATCCCATTATAGATGGCTGTAAGCCACCATGTGGTTGCTGGGAATTGAACTCAGGACCTCTGGAAGAACATCCAGTGCTGAGCCATCTCACCAGCTTCCCCCCCAACCCCCGGGCATGTTCTTTTAGTAGGGCTTGGGAGGATGCTCATCTCTTGCCCAGCTTGTAGATGCTACTAGTGTGGCAGGGAACCTTCTGGCAATGCCTGAGGTCCTGAGCAGCTGAACACCACTGATCTTGCCTTCTTTCTGTAGATGTCTTCTCAGTCATTCAGGCGTAGGACTTCTCAGGTTGCTGGTGTCATTGCTGAGCCGCCGCTCCTTTCGACCATCTCTTTGAAGCATGGCTCTGTTTGAAATGATGTTAATATGCTCCACTGCCATGCTATGAAGGCCCATGGGCTTCCTCCAGCCTTGTCTAGGTCTGGAGAGCAGAACTCACGCTGTGGGGGTGGGAAACTCTTTAAGCAGCCCGTGGGCAGTACTCACTCAGATTCTTCGAGGGCTCATTGGCATGTGCTCTGTGACTGAATCAAAAAGATGTGGTAGTGCTGGGCCTTCTCTCAGAGACCAAGAATCTGGGCTCAGATGGAGCCTGGGGGTGACTATGGCCCTGGTTGAGTGGATTGTAAGCCTTAAGCCTTTCATCCATTTGGGTGTGAACCTGTGCTTCTAGAAGAAACATGATAGCAATATGTGAGACTGGTGGATGGAGCCTAGACCCTTTGAGAGGAAGGGACCTGCTGTCAGGCTGGAGTGGACATCTGCCTGCTGCAGCAATCCCAGATTCCTAATTGGTTAAGTGCCATAAGCTATTTGTAATTATACCTAGAGTGTGTGAGTCTGTCTCCTTACCGTGTGTCTGCTGTGCACCTCTGTGGGCTCCCTTGAACATCTCTGTGCCTCTCTTTTAGTTACTCTCCTTGTCATTGTCACCACAAACCCCAACACGAAGCACCTCAAGGGGAGAGATACTTGTTTTGCCTCATGATTTGAGGGCACAGTCTACCATGGTGAGGAAGGCGTTGAGGAGCAAGGGAGGCCAGGATTCCCTATAGACCAGGAAGCAGAGGGCCAGAGCACTTAAACTGCTAAATGAGGGGCTGGACTCTAGCCCTTAGGTCTTGTCCCCCAATAACCTACCACGTACAGCTCCACAGCCTCCCAAGACAGCACCAAGCCGGAGACACAAGACCCTGTGGGTGAAATTTCACATCCATGCCACAACACCCTTTATATCACTAACTGTGAGGCCTCCTGTAGTCCCTGTCTGTGTAGTGGGAGTGACATCTGCCGAAAGTTACTACAGTTGCCAAACGCGTGAACAGTGAACATGCGTCTCTGTGCACAGTTCCTGGTGTTCGTGTGTGGGACGGATTACCGGAGGCCTCACACGAGCGACCTGATTCCCTGCCTCAGTTTCTTTGCATGTAGAATGGGGATGATACTGAACTTAGTGCTGGTAGGAGGCTTAGAGAGGCGAAAGCCCCAAGTAAGGTGTATAACCTTAGTAACTGGTCTTTTACACTCCTTCAATGTGTGGAGAGGATTGCTTTTGTGACCGTCTCTGTCTGCGTGTTTGTGAACATTTGTATGTGTTTATATAGCCAGGCAGATCCCCTTCTCCCTGGGTGGGGTTTACTGTTGGCTCTTGCCCGGGTCCCCTGAGCCAGCTAGAGCCTGCAAAGGGGATGGAATTTCCATTAAGAATTAAGCAGGCCAGCGCTGTGGAAGCCAAGCAAGCAGAGGGGAGGGGGCACAAGGGAGGGTATTTTAACTCTGAGCTCCGGAGGCAGCCTTGGTCCTGATTAGCCTTGAAGGTCTCATCAGTCATGGCCCAGAAGGATGGGTGGAGAGAACGGAGCTGCTCTCAGGGGCCTCTGTAAGGATACCTGAATCACTACAGTTCAGACTGTAACCATGAGGCGGCCCCCAGGGGATGGCGAATCCACTCAAGAGGGTCCAGGCAACTGGGGCTTATGGGGAGCCCAGGAGTCCAGAAGGCTGTGCTGTGTTGTAGGTATCTGTATTTGAATGCATACATTGACTTGTTTACATATATGCATTTGTGTACATACATGTGTGTTCATGCATGTGTGTCTATGTAGGTATACACATGTGTGTATGTATTATGTGTGCCTATGTGTACACTTTTGTGTATTCCTGTATACATTTACACATGTGTTTGTACATTATATATATTTATGTGTATTTGTGGGTGTTTGTATTTGTGCATATGTGGGTGTTTGGGTGTCTCTGTCTTTGTGTATATATATGTATGTTTTTGTTTGTGTGTGTTTATGGGTCTGCATGTGTATATACATACGTGCATATGTATCTTTGTGTATATATGTGTGTATGTAAGTGTTTGTGTCTGTATGTGTGTGGTGTGTGCATATATGTATATGTGCTTATGTGTGTGTATATGGTGTGCATGTGTATATATTAGGTTGAAGTTTTAACCACAAGTTCCTAAAGAGTACATATAGCAAACTAAGTGATTCTTCTTACTCTCAAGTATAGGTACAAGACTGGACTCAGAATAGAAGCCTTCTGAGGCCTCTTGCTAACAGGGATGCTGTTTAAGATCTAAGCCTCACTTCTGACATGCTATAAACCATCTTAGCCTTCCTGGTCACTTCACAGCCCTGAACTTTCAGACTTTTCAAGCCTAATGAGCAGGAAGATCTGATTATGATTCATATATATATATATATATATATATATATATATATATATATATATATAATCAGAGCAGTTGGATGCCGTGACTAAGATACAGCTAGGGAGTGGTAGAGGGCGGACAGAGTCCCGGTTATCTGCTTACACTTTAACCCACTGGGGGTACATGGGGAGATTCTACAGACTTCCCACCTGAGGACGGTGTGATGTAATATCCACCCAGTCAATGTCCCCTAGAGGTTCCGGTTCTGCTTGAGGGAAGGAAGCAGACCCAAGGGGCAAAGTCCTGCTGCCTGGATGGAAGCAGGCTGGGGTTGACACTGGCTTGTCCTGGCAGTGGCTGAGCCACCTGCATAGTTCTAAGTCCCCAAAGAGACAAGGTTGGTGATTTGATATCAAAGTAGTGGTATGCCCAAGGCCAGGCACCAGCTGTGCCAGCCAGAGCTTGAAACAAGGAATAGGAGTGTTTAGCATTAAGGCAGGGATCCGGGACACAGGATTATAAAAGTGGTGCTTAACCTGCTCTCCCCGAAGATATAATATGTGCAAACCTGCAAGCCTCCTACCATGGGCCCAGGTGGTGGACAAATGTCTCTTCTTGGCAATCTATGAAGTAGAAGCTCCTCAGGCCCTGGAGTTTCTTACCAGGGTGAAAGGTAATGGATGGAATAAACTAGAAGCTTCCTTTCAGTCTGAAAATGTAGCATTCCAGAGCTTTTGGGCCTGTACCAGACTTCTGTGGACTTAGCCATCTGACATGGAGCCCGGGGGTGAGGGTAAGGTAGGGAAGCATCTCATCAACACCCCCTGTCATTTTTGGCAGGTTTGTCATGTGGAGGGTGACTTAAGTGGGTAACTGAGTTTCCAAAGGGAAGCACCTGCAGTGGACAAACTCAGTCGCATTCCTGGCGTTTGGGGCTGCTCAGCGGGGTTGTGCCTGCCCTCCTCAGGGATGTGAATTGCTCCCAAATCTCTCCTTGTTTTCTTTCAGTTCCAGGAAACTGATCATGGCAGCACAGTCCTTTCCCCTCTCCAGATGTTGGCATGCGGGACATATGTGGGCGCCCTCGCCTGGCCGGCTCTGGTGGCTCCGGGTGATGGCCCAGCCCAGGGGTGAGCCGGGTCTCTAATTAGACCCGACCGCGTCCCCATTCCAGAGCTCCCACAGATGACAGCGCGCGGTCTCCACTGTGGCCAGGGGCTCCAAAATAGCCCTCGCTCCCCGGCAGAGCCTCGCAGGCCACGGTGCTTGGCTCAGGACAAACGTTTGGAGGGGTGCGCACCGCTAGGGAAGAGCCTGAGATTGGGGGGTGGGGGCAGCAGACAGCCTCCGGCGGCGCCGGCCCCCGCGGGCACTTTGCGCCTGGCCACTGGAGTTTCAACTGCTGGGAGCTGCCACCCATCGCTGGCCCCTGCAAACACCCGCTTTCTGCCTTGTAAGCTCAGAGTAAGTAAAAAGAGGGATGGCTAGCTCCTGTGACTGGATTCGGGGGCTGGGGCTGGGGTTGCTGGCGTAATTGTGTCCCCTAGGAAAGCAGGTGTGACTGTGTCAGTGTGAGAGCTTTGAGTAGGAGCGGGTGTCAGTGGAAGGGAGTGTGTCTAGCACAGGATGCAAGCATGTGGAATTTTCTAGCATGTCCTCCCAAGTGTCTGTGTGAGTGTGTGTGTGTGTATGTGTGTGTGTGTGTGTTGGGCCTGGAGCATGCTCACAGGTGGCTGCTGTGTCCGTGGCACACAGGTGGGTCTAACATGTGCCTGTGGAAGTGAAGTGCTTCTGTACAGGGGACAGAGAGGTGTCTAGAGTGAGGGAACCTGCCAGTGAGGGTGATGGATGAGGGTGAGAGGCAACTCAGGAGGCAGAAGGTGAATAAGGAGCAATAGACACCTGAACTCACACTTTCTAGGGTGACCTGATTTGTCCCCAGCTGTTGTCCTCAAACTGGGTGACTTTCTCGTAGGTCAGGCAGCTTTGGTTTCTCAGGGCTTTGGCCCACACTGGAGCTTACAGCTCTCATTCGACATAAGAGCGAATGGAATTGTGATGGACCTTTCTCCATGGGGCCAGGATTAGAACTCCACTTGCATAACCAGGAGAAGAGGCAGGGGTTGGGAACGGGGGACAGGGGACAGTCATTCATGTACACTAAGTGCAGTCACACTGCACACAGACTGCACACCCATGGCAAATGGCGTGCCTGCAGCATGCATTCATGTTGTAAATGTGCAAGCAAAATCACACAGCCTTGAACTGACCCTGGCATCTGCCTCTAGCCCAGTTTGCTTCCTGTACCCTTCATTGGGAATCTATGAAAAATGGGTTCAGAAACCTGGCCTGCGTAGGAGAATACTTTGCATTGAGAGTTTTTTCTTCTGGGGATTAAGGCAGGAGGTGACATGACACCACTGGGTATCCCATCTCATCTGCGCTAGGGCTGTCCACGGAGCTGAGCCATGGAACAGCACCGTTTGGCCTTAAGGTCCAGGTTGGAAACACAGCAGTTGCTCCTTTAGAGGGGAGAAGGCCCGTCTTACCAGGTGAATGGGCTAGACGAGGATGTGCGTGAACCTTGGCACCTGTAGCTCGCCCCAGATTCAGGTTCATGATTTAGGTGCATCCTGCTGCAGGGGTGCAGCGAGACTGTGGGGCTGAGCTAGGCCTGGGGTGGTGAATGGGCCTGCACCCATTCTTTCTGTTCTTGGGTTTGAGTCCCTCTGCCTGCAGCTGCTGGGAAGACAGCCCTTTCCACACCCCTCCCTCTCCTTCAGCAGCTACATGGAGACCACTGGGAGACCAGTAACAGTGCCTGGAACACCGACTGCCCCCAAATGCCAGGGGCTGGTACTTACATTTACGGTGACTACTTCATTATGACTTCTAGAGTCCTTCTTCCCTGGCCATTCTCTTCTCCATAGGCTTCTGTCCTGTGTCCAGATTCAATGTGCTTCTTTGGTTGGGAAGTTAGGGAAGGTTTTGAGTTTGTGATTTGGCTAAACGCTGCCCTTTCAGTCTGCTGAGAGGATCCTGGCTTAACCATTTCCAGAGCGGTCCACTAGGGCCTGTCTTTCCTTTGGTCCAGTCCTAGATCCGACCCTGAGAGATGGATAAACAAAGGCTGGCTGTGGTTAGCTCAGCAGGCTTTCTGCAGAGAGAAGGCAGCATTTTCCCTTTCATGGTTCCCTTCTCACTCTGACGTCTAGGAACTCCCGGGACAGCCTACCGCTCCATTCTGCTAAGTTAGAAACAGTCATCAGTTGAGCTCTGGTTTCTACTTTAACAACAGCAGAGACTACATCTTTAGCTGTAAATTTTCTTACACTTTATAGAAGAAACGAGAATAAGTACAATGATAATAATATTAATAATAAAAGAATAACCACCAATCAATAATTCTGTTGGTCTTTGAAGATTGAAACCACATTATTTGGACATTCTCTCTCTCTTTCTCTTTTTCTTTTTTTTTTAACATCCCCCTTTGGAGATCTGTCATCTAATTTTTAATCTATATGTCTCAGTTGTGACTTCTGTGCTTGAGCTCTGATTGGTAACCATGTCTTGGGGCTTTTCTTCCTAGTGGCTCGTGGAGATAATAGCTATCTCTGTGTTGGTTCAGACAATGGGGATTGTCTAGAATGAATTGGGGCATTGATCAACACCCCTGCTCTGAGGGCTTCAGCCCCTCTGTGTCTCAAAAGCCCTAGTGTCTGGGTGCCCAAAGGGGTTTGATTCTTGCCCTAAACCTGGCCATGGCCCCATGACTGCCCCTTCCTCATGTGACCCTGCCTTGCCTAGGGCTCTGCTGGGAGGTCTGTGTCTCTTGGGTCTGAGCCCTGCTTCCCTCCACTTGATTGAGGCCTTGTGGAGACAGAGGTTGGGATGAAGAATGTCAGAGTTCAGAGCATGCAGGGGCCCATGGAGGGTTATCTTGTCTCCTCCCCTCAGTCTGGAGGCCATAGGATGGTGTTCAGCCCCCATCCCTTTCTCTAGAAGGGGTCTCAAGTCTGTCAGATAGGCAGAAAACCATTTGTTACTGGTAGAGACCCAGAACAGGGCTCAAGCTATCACAAGGCTCGTGAAAGATTTAATTCCTTCTGGGAGATTATTTTCGTTGTAGTGGTTGCTGCGTTTGGGGAAAATCCCACACCGGGGCTATGCTTGCACAGGGTAGAGGTTGAGGTACTTGGTGGTGACCTTTCCAGCCCCGTGTGGGCGTCTGCTACTCCACGAGTGACAAATCAACAAAGATGGTGGCCCCTGCCCATGCTCAAGGCTAACTGTGTGAGAAGCATTTGACCACAGAAGGAGAAAGAGGAAATACCCTGGGCCTGCTACTGGGTAAGGTTTAGTGGTTTTGCTCTTTTCGGGACAAATGTGACCTCGAAGAGGAGACGGTACTTCTGCCGAGTACTCATCCTGGTTGTGCTCTGTTGGCTTCCAGACACTGAAACTTGACCTGGTAAGCAAGCTTAAAACCAGCAAGAGAACCCGGTGTGGGATGCCAGAATGTGTGAGCGGGAAGTCCACTCACAATTTCCCACACTTAACATCTAGTAAAAGCCAGTTCTTTGTTATGAGCTCTTTAAATCTTTTGTTTCACGAAACCTCTAAGACCCCTTCTGAAATGGGCACTTGCAGTTTAGACGCAAGGGAACAGAGCTAGGTCCAATAAGCCCCAGGTCAGAGCCAGCCATACTTCTTTGCCAGGTCTGCCCTCTGGAGTCTCCAGTGGACGGACGCTGGCCACTGAGAAGGACAGGCAACTCTCCCAATTATGGAAACCTGAAAGCAGGAAAACTGTCCCTTCGGGTAAAACTAGGGGAGTCGCTAAGGGCTTGTCACTGTCTGGAACTAGGAAGTGAATATTGCCAGCTTCGTGGCTGAGCGGTATCCCTGGCCTTCCCAGCCTCAGATGGTGCTAGTCACTCCCTGGGACTTGGGACTTGGGAGTACAAAATGAGGGAAGGCCTCATGGGCCAGGTGAAGGTCTCCCAGCCAGCCTCATGGGGTGGGTAACACTGGGCTTCTGTGGTTTTATTCTTCCCCAGAGCAATCTCTGTTGTTGGGATATAGACTCCACCAAAGCTCCAGGATCTTGTCAGTCCAAACTCCCCTCCTCCAGCTCTAAGTACCCCCAGTGCCAAGCTCTGGGGTGTCCCAGATCCCCTGAGGTTGTCTCTGGGCAGACAGGATTCTGCCAGGCGTGATGCAGTGTCTGTGGGCGTCAGCAGTTTGGCTGGGTAATTGTGTATGGTATTCAGTTTGCACTGGAGAGAGGGAAGGCTAGTCTTACAAACCAAACATCTCGGTTTGGAAAGCCTGGGAAGTGTGGCCTGTGGTCTGAGAGTGTGAGCTGCATTGTGAGCCTGTGTGCCCTGCTGGTTTCGAAGATGCCATTGTGGGACAGAATGTTTCATCTAGGTCATTCATCCTAATGGAGTCAGAGTTGTGCTGCACACACTGGCGATACGAGAGGAAAAGCCCATAAGTTTTGCAGGCAGAAAGTAAGGTCCAATGCCTAATCTCAGTTTGCTGGCCTGTAAAATGGGTGTGTCTTATTTCACTGGTGATGATAGAAGCAGGGGGTTATCAGAAATCTAGCATTTGTCATAGAAAGAGCAAACCCTGAAAGACAATCTCCCTGCTTCCTGTCCCATCGTCTTCACGAAAGAACACTAGACCACAAGAGAGGTGGGCACCAGATCTTAGCCTCTGAGAATGCTGTCTTATCTTACCTTCTCTGTTCCCTCTTCCTTCTGTGTAAAACGAGAGCCAAGCTCCTTTCCCTCAGCCCTCTGTGCATTTTGAGGACAGTGAAGAAGAACCCAGGGAGAAATCTAGAAGTCCAGTTAGTACTGAGTTGCAAATTCACGTCTGACATATTAATTGAACCCATTTCTTAGGACTCAGGCAAAGCATGCGGTAAAGGGACAGAGGAACACCCTAGTCCCCAAGTTAGCATCTGACCATGTGACAAGACACACACACACACACACACACACACACAGAGAGAGAGAGAGAGAGAGAGAGAGAGAGAGAGAGAGAGAGAGAGAGAGAGAGAGGCCCGTCTGTTGCTAGATATGGTCCATTCAAGCCGGGTCCTCTCCAACCGTGCACATCAGAGAGGCCTTTCCAGAGATGGACACTCATGCTCTTCATCTTCAAAGGTAATAAATTCCAGAAAGTGAAGAGGAGGACAGGCTTGTGCTCAGGAGCTAAACCAGCTCTCTCTCTCTCTCTCTCTCTCTCTCTCTCTCTCTCTCTCTCTCTCTCTGGTATATATATATATGTGTGTGTGTGTGTGTGTGTGTGTCTTCGCATGTATGTGCAGGAATGCATACACATCTGTGACCACGAATGTCTTCCTCAAACTCTCTGCATCCTTTATGGAGTTGCTGATCCCAGAGCTTACCCACGGGCTAGTCTAGCTTTGTAAGCTTGCCCTGGGGATCCTATCTCTGCCTCCTGAGCACTGATTACAAGTGGGCTGCTGTGTTTTCGTGTGGTACTGGAGGTCCATACCCTGGTCCTCACGCCTGCATGGCAAGCGCTTATCCACTGAGTCATCTCTCTAGACCCCACAAAGCTTTTCTTAGTGTGTGCTTTGGGGACTCTCACTTACTGTGACTGGAGCCTGTGGTGTGGTTTAGTTGTGATTGGAATGAGACAGGAGACTCTGCAGAGGGCCTGGAAAGGGTCCTGGACCGTGATGCTATGCTCAGTTATCCAGATAGTTCTCACATATTTACAGGCAGGGCACTGGACATTTTCATGTCCAACGGGAGTTCACTTATTCATTCACTAGACGTTTATTAGCTGATTACTATTTTATGTCACTTTGAATTTTTTTGTTTTGGTTTTCAAGACAGTGTTTCTCTGTAGCTTTGTAGCCTGTCCTGGAACTAGTTCACCTGGAACTCACAGAAATCTGCCTGCCTCTGCCTCCTGAGTGCTGGGATTAAAGGCATACGCTGTCACTTTGAATTTTAATCCTATATTAAACTTAATTAAAATTTGCAAGACCAGATGAGAAATTTCTCTTTATCCAGTTTTCAGTTGATTGTCTGACATCTTTTTTAAACCATTCTGCTTTATGTTCTCTCCAATAACAAGAAAATACATCCTTCTTACGTATATATGAATTTTATTGCATGTATAACAACATCTCATGGTTATAAATACATTACCACAATTAATTATATTTTTATTAAGAGTGTGAATGCAAACCAATTTTTTATATTTCTGATCAATCTCAGAATGAATTAGAAACACACTCCCTCTTTATCCCTAAATCCTTCAGTGTGTGTCTAAAGAAGGGCAGTCTCCTGCCTCAGGGCAGGCTGTGCTGTGTTACTCACCTTTCTTGTAGCTGTGACAGCCCTGACAAAAGCAGCCTAAGGAACAAAAGGGGTGCTTTTTTGGTCCATGATTTGAGGAGATGTAGCTTATTGGGATGGCGAAGATGTGAGTGTAATGGCAGAGGAAGTGGGGTGCTTGTACTCATCTGGCTTCCTACCCCCCCTTGTATTTGGGGTGGTGTGGCTTCATTATTCAGTTAAACCTCTTGGGAAACATCCTCACAGACATGCCCAGAAGTGTGTCTCCTGGCTGATTTCAGCTTCAGTCAAGCTGACAAAGATCATCTATTACAGCCCTGATAATCTGTGGCTTTACTGTCTTCCTTCTAACTCTTGTGTCTCCGTTGTCTCCTCTGCTTTATTTCTCTTGCACCCTTGTTTTGAACAGTGCAGGTGGCTATTGCATTAGGTGTCCTCCATGTTGGGTGTTTGGTGGTCTGCACAGCTGGAGTTAGTCTGCAGGATCTAGGCAGGGAACTGTGTTCTCTTGAGTTTTCGGTTCATCAAGCCCCTGACTGGTGATGGAGGCAGTCATTGCTCACTTCTGCTGATGTCTATCAGTTTTCCACAGTGAAACGGCTCTTTCCATCTAAGTTAACAAGTAACTTGTGGAGAGACATTTTGAGAATATAGACAGACTATATTTCTCATAAAGCTTATAGTGATGTATCAGTCATAATTTTAAATTCATTGTTCCTTTTATATTTATTTATTGTTATTCTCTTATAAGAAAGAGTACTCATTTTCTCCCTCCCTCTATTCCTCCCTTTCTTCCTTAATTGGGGGGGTCTCATAAATTTTTAATTCATCAGATGAATCAAGTGTTATGTTTATTTTAGTTCTGATAGTCACACGATCTCAGATTCAGTTAGTGGGAGGCTGTTGTAAACTGGCTTCTGTTTCTCTTCAATTAGTTTCCATGCGTGCTTCCTTATTATCTGAAGTAGCAAGAACTTAGGGTTTATTTTGATTCTTCTTTATTCCAGCTGGGAATGAGACATTTGTTTGAAGATCCCAGGCTTCTTTTATGGAGTAATGACATTTAGAAACCCAATTGTGGGCACCCCATACCCTTGTTATTGGTGTATATGGTCTCTTGGCAGAGCTAAGACATGTATGTCTAATTCCTTTCACAGCAAACCAAGATGATATGATACTGTGTTTTTTTTTTTTAGAAGAAATAATCCATTAAGTCTAATGTGGAGAGTAACAGGGTATGGGCATGTTAGGGAGAGGGTGGTTCAGTGAAGTCCTCTTTCAGGAGATATTATTTAAAAAGACTTGTGTGTGAGGGGAAGAAGTTAGAGAGGAAAGAGCCAGAATATTGCTTGGAGTCAATACGGAGATGCAGTAACTGTTGAAAACAGAAAGTAGCAGAGAGGCGGTCAAGGAGTCTCCCAGGTTGACGTCTCCAAGGCTGTCAAACTCAACACATTCATCATGGAATGCCTGTCCATTTCCTCCTGCCCTGTCAATTTTAGTACCTGATCCTCACCAGGTGCTTCAGATCTCACTCATCTCTACAGCTGCACAAACAAGAGAGATGAAATCCTCCTCCTCATCATCTCTAAGACATGGAGATGAAGCCACCACCCTCATCATCTCTAAACCAGAGAGATGGAGCCATCATCCTCACTATCTCTAAGCTAGAGAGGTGAAGCCTCCTCATCTCTCTGCTCCAAACCCGGATCAGCCACCCCCCATGCCTGTTCACATCAGTGTGTATCCCTTAAACCCATCACTTCTCTCCATCTTCACCAGCATCCTCTAGTTCAAGGTACCACTCTAAATACCTGAGTGACAAGATGTCCATACCTGCTGTCCTCCAGTATATCTTCACAGAGCAACCAAAGGGGACTTCTGGTTTTTGCCATTTCTCTACTTTAAAACACTCCAGTAGCTTCCAACTGATCTTGAGATAAAGATCAAATACCCAAACAAGCTGACCTGGTCTCATTTGTCTGGCCCTGCCCACATCTTCCCATACCACAGTACTCCCCTCCCTCTTTGTCTCGGTGATCCTCTCTCAGGCTTGTTCTTTAATCCCTGCTGCCATAGACCTTCGCAAGGGTTGTTCTTCTGCCGAGAATGCTCCTCCTTCCTCTCCTCACCTGCCGAATGTCTACCTATCCCTCAGTTTCCGTGACCTCCCTGACTAGATCAAATCCCACTTTATAAAGTTTTAAAACACATTGTGCCTCCTAAAGACCTCATCACAGTATGAATCTCCTTTGCTGCTGTAATAATTAATACATTTTATTTTATCTTGTTTTATTTTATGGCTCTGTGCTGTCTGGGACATTTCCCTTTTGTACGCCGCTGTATCCTGGTTGGTAGCAGAATACAGCTGACACACGCCACAAGGACATGTTGAGTGAATGGATAGATGGATAAATGAGCAAGTTGGTGGATGGATGGAGTGTTACTGAGCAACCAAAAAGATGATGGTACCATTTAACATAAAGAACATTTAAGTGAGAACTTTATTTGAAGATAAAGGTAAATCATTCATCTTGGAACATGTACCATCCTTTGGCTCAATGACTTAAACTATCTCCTAGGAGATTTGTGGGGATGCTGATCAGGTCACATCATATTCCTGTATAACCCCAAGGGTTGCTCTTGAGAAGGCAGCTGAACTCCAGCGCTATCCCTGAGCTTGGGCCTCTTTGTTTTCCCCACCCTGGTTTGCTGAGCACATACATTATGTGTTGGGAAAAGATCATTACTGCCACAGGAAGGTTCCCTGGAGCAGGTCAGTCTCCTGAATGATTATATGGTCACCAGCTGCCTACATACAACTCGGCTGGGTATAAGCCTGCAGGGAATGCAGGAAACTGGGAGCACAGACCTAGCCAGTGCCCCTTGTAGAGAAGTCAAGCGTTAGAATAGGCCATGTGGCCCCTTTGGCCCACCCATTCCTGCACCCCTCACTCTCCTGTCATCCACCAATCTGTTTTCTCTTCTTCTGGTCACCCCCACCCACCCATTCCCCCACCCACCCATCCATCGACAAACCAGAGTTGATGTTGGATTTATACACCATGCTGGAAGCTGAGGATCCCCTTCTCTCTTGAACTATTTTAATCCATAGTCCTCACAGCCCAGCGGCCCAGGTAAGGACACATAAGGGATCAGCTCCATGCTGACTGGCTACTGTTGATTAGTGTGGCAGTTTATTCTCTGTCTCTGTCTGCTTTTTTCCTGCTGACCAACTCTCTTTGCTTGCTTCCCTTTCCTGATTCCCTTCTTGTTCTCCACTTTCCTGACTTCCCTTCCTTGATAGCTTAGGCACTGGCTCCTCAACCTAGTAGCTAGTTGATATAAAGTGGCTGTTGGACTGCGGAGGAGATCAGGGCTCAGGCCTTCTGGAGCTGTTTTTTTATTTTTAATTTTCTGCCTTGATTGTCATTTACTTCTGTGGAATTAGAGAGGCTGGAGGTGTAGGGAGAACAAGCTTTAAAATACGGCATTTAGAAACAAGGCAGTGGTAGCCCCGGCCCCGCCTCTACAGATGCTGCTGTCCTTCCGGTTTTCCGGGGACTGTCATTTACGAAACTCTCCAAACGTGTGCTGTCCATCTGCTGAAGCAGACAGGGTTGGGACTGAGCAGGAGAGGACAATGGCAGCCCCATCAGATAGCAGCATCTTGGAACAGTGCCCAGGGCGCCAAGGGGTTAAGTTACAGACTCATTTACCCACTTGCTCACTCTCGCATCTATTCAAGCATCTACTTAGCATCTGCTATGGGTTGTGCATTGCTTTAGACACCCGAGAAGCTGGACGGATGAAAGCCAATGTCAGTTCCTTGCAGGATTTGCTTTTTGGTTTGAGAGACAGTCAACTGGTCGCATGCAGGATGCGAACACAGTTCTCGGCACTAGGTAGAGATAGCGAAGGAGCTCCAAGAGTGGAAAAGGTTTTGGTTAAGCACTGTTGAAGCAGAGGTCAGTATCTTCTCTGCCTTTTGGTTAAGATCAAGCCGAGGCCTGGAGGAGGAAAAGGTGCAAGCTATGAGAGCATTGTGGAGAGAAGGGCGAAGGCCTGGAGGCATGTGTGAGGAAGGTCAGTATGACCGGAGTGAAGTGAGGACAGAGTCCAAAGGAGGCCAATGCAGCAATGGCAGCCAGATCCGGAGGTTTCCTGCGTGTTATTCATACAGCAGTCACAATGCTAAGAGTGACATTGGAAAGGTTGAGTGTGGTCACGCTTTGGTAGCAATAAAGAGAACAGACTGCAGAAGGGGACGAAAGAGAAGAGAGAGGACTTAAAGCTTCTTCCGTTAACTCAAGGGACAGAGGGTGGTCATAACTGACCCTCTATTCCCTCTGTCCCATAGGATCTTTCCATCATGCCTCATGGATTTTCTAATTTTAATTTTTATTTATTTTAGTTATGTGTAAGGCATGTGTCTGTGTGTGGGTACGTGCGTGTGAGTGCAGATGCTAGAAGAGCCAGCAATGTCAAATCCCCTGGAGCTGGAGTTACAGGCAGTTGTGAGCTGCCTAATGTGGATGCTGGGAATGAAACTGGGGTCCTCTGGAGGACCAACAAGTGCTACTAATGACGAAGCCGTCACTCCAGCTCCAGGCCTGGTGGTTTCTAACATGTGGAACCCCAGGCAGGATACTAGCTGTTGTGGGCGTATCTTTGTGGACTTTGGCCCTAACAGGAAGACAAAGTGTTCTAGGAAGTCACTGGGCCGTTAGGAAGTCAAACATTTTCAGCAAATCCGGCACAAATGGAGTCAATACTGCAGTGTTGCAGTAGCCCTGTCATGAAGGCCAGAGGAAGATTCAAGCAATGGCCTTTTTTAAATCTCCTCAGGACTAGCCTGCTGGTCCTGGCAGGCTAGTCCTGAGGAGACTATGGCAGCGTTATTGGGGCTGGGACCTATGGGAGTACAGGTTGGTAGTGCTAAAAGATGTGGGGAGAGCTGGGGTCAGGGGCTGACAGCTGTGAGGAGGAGACAGAGCTTAGATGTGCATGGAGACATGGGGCTGAAAGATGCTGCAGGTTTCCAGGAGGGATTTACAGTGAGGATTGGGTTTGAAGAGAATGAGACAGACATTAGCATAGGCAAGGTAGGCTGGGGCTGGGGACCAGCAAGACTGTACCAGCCTTGGGTGAGATGTCTGGGACTATAGGCAGCAGGAATGCTGTGCCCTAGCGGTACAGTAGTTGGGAATACAGTGATTGGGGTGTCCAGTGGCTATTACAGTCAGCAGGAGACATGAGCATTCATCATTCGGATAAATTTCAGATGTCTTTTGTCACTTGAAGCCATCTTTGAACATAGACCATAGCGTGGCCTGGGCTTGGGGAAGAGTAAGCTATAGGAAGAAGACTGGGATCTGGTTTCTGGAAAGGAGATTGTCCAGTATGGTCATATGGGAGGAGGGACACATAAGGAGGACCAGTGACCTCCCAAGTTTGTCTTCAGGGACCTGATATAAGGTTTAGATTGCTTGAAGGTAAGAGGTGTGTATCACTAACTAATCCTGGTCAAGGTGTCGTCCTGCCTGTTTCATTGTCTCTCTCCAGTCTCTCCTCTCAGATGGAATGGCGAGTTGCCATCATCAGGTATGTACTTTCTGGAGACAATCTTTCCTGGCCAGCACTGGATGTCAGCTCTTCCTTCTTCCAGCTCTTGGGAGAATTTCAATTTCCTGGAGACAGTTGTTTCAATAGTCTGATAGGTAAAGGGAGGAGTAAGACTTTTTTTTTTTTTTAAGAGTATCTCCATTCCCGCCAGGATGTCTGCATAGAGAGTGCTCTCCCACGGCAAGAGAAAGCTAGGCATCTCATTGAACTCAGGCTACACCAATTGCTGTGCTTTACTTGATTATGCATTTGCATATCTCTACCAGTGGAAAAGGAAATCCTATAAAGAGGACAATTCATCCATCTTCATCTTTAGCATAAAGCCGGGGCTTGAGGCAGAGAGGATGCTGTATTCTCCCTCTCAGCCTTGACTAAGGTGGGCAGGAGTCTGCTCTCAGAGATGGTTGACCAGAAGACCTGCCCATGGACGGGACTTTATGCACTCATGTGACTTTCTTCAAGAGCAGTTTTCATTCACAGCCAGTTATGTCTAACTTGCCATGAACTTGAGTGGTAACGTGGCTTTGGCTGTGAAGTGGCCTGGTACCACGACAAGAGAAAACCCTCCCAGTCAGAGGGAGAGCAGCACAGGGAGAGCCACAGCCTCCACAAGGCATTGCTGTGTGTGTGTGTGTGTGTGTGTGTGTGTGTGTGTGTGTGTGTGCAGAGGTAGCGCTGAGGTCCCATGCTTAGTCTAGCCTAAGGCTGGTGTCCGGGACTGTACAGTCCTCCTTGTTTGTTCCATCTTCCCATGCAGCATTCCATTTCCTCTGAGCACCTTCGCAATTCTTTCTTGTGAGACTTTTACTTTTCTGAGACCGTCTCACTTCATCCACTTTCTGACGAAGTGCATTCCTCTGAACACAGCGCTCCAGGACAGTCCTCCCCAGCCAGGTGATTTCTGGTTGTCTTTTGTCTTGTGATTGACACTTCGCAGATCTGTTCATTCTACGCCTGTTTTTCTCTGGCTACTTCCAGCACGCTAACCACCGTGTAATGGAATCCGCTTACCTTTGGATATTTCCAAAATCCCCTCTGTCTTTGGTGTTCTTTAGACTTTTTAACTTCCTAAGGTGTCTGCCTCTTTTGTATTTGTTTTGTTTGATACTCACTGTTAGTTTTGGATATGGAATCTGTTATGCTTGAATGCTACTTTGCGCATATGCTCTCTTATCTTTCTAGCAATGGTGGTAAAATGTTCATTAGACTATGTTATTCTTCACTCAGAGCCTTGGTTTCCCATTTTTGAAGGTGTCGGTGTCCTCTGAGCTTCCTTTTGTTCTATCATTTAGCGTGCCAATATATCTTTTCATTCTTCTGGGTTCTTTCTTAGAATAGCATGGCTATAATTTGTAGTCTTTGTTTCTTGGGTCTGTTTCCAAGAATTCTCTTATTTCTTGGAATGGAAATTTCTAATTGAGCTCCATCATCAATCCTCTAACAGGTGATGCAAACCTAAGCCTCAGTCTCTATGAGGGTCATGCCATGGTGATTAATTCTCAGATTTTATGACGGACACTTTACAGAGAAGGTTAGTTTCTCATTTTTCTATGCATTGAGTTTCTTCTCTTCTGGGCTTGTGTTTGATTCTTCCCCTTTGGGAATCCCTAGTCTTTAGCACCTATCTCCCTACACCGGAAAGAAACAAATACTTGAGGGAGGCAACATCTCACAGATGTTTTCAGTGGAAAGCTCCTCTTGATACCTCAGCCTGCTTTGGACTCTCCAGATTTATTCCATTTTCCCTGCTAGTTCAGTGATACATTTTTAAGACCATAAGTGGTGGATCTTCCCTGTCAGCTTCCGTGGATTTAGAATCTCCTGGGAGACACATCTTTGAGTTTGTCTGTGTTGATGCTTCCAAAATGGTTGAACTGAAGGGCAAAGACCCATCCTGATTGTGGGTAGCACCATCCTTTGGTCTGGGCTCCAGGCCTAAGTTAAAATGAAAAGAAGGAGAAAGCCAGCTTCGCACTTGCATTCATTGCCCTGCTTCCTGACTGTGGTCACAATGCACCTTATTCTCCTGCAGCTGTGTTTTTCTAGCGTGATGAGCTGCACCGGCCAGCTATGCGCCAACATCAGCTCTTTCATTCCTCAGGTTTCTTTTGACAGATTTTGTCACACAAATAAGAGTAGTAACTGATGCTTATAAATATCTTTATATTTAAAGCCATTTTCATGGAGAAGTATTTTAAACTGTCTGATCTATCATTTTACTGGAATGAAAAACAGAATGTTAGTTTTCAGTTTAAGAAAGAGGCTCTGAACTAACTAACTAACTAACTAAAAAGGCTCTGTTGCAAGATAAAAGTTAGTTGCTGAAAACAGTGATATGTTGAGGGGACTGGAGGAGAAGGTAATGTTTTTTCCCCCACTCAACTTTTTAACCATGTAAGCTAACAAGCTAAGGGACTTACAGTTTTCTGTTTCGTCTTCTCTGAAACCGGCACAGCAGTGGGATGGATTGTTTTGGATGTTTGGGGGTGTAAATGTGTTTTATTTATTTGAAACACTTAGAGAAGTTCTTGGCACATAGTTAAGTATCACATATCACATTTCATTGAATTTAAGATGTATTAAAATGAAAGACACCCTGCTGCTTCATAAAAAGGAAAGATGGCAAAGTCAAGTTGCCATTGGTTAGGGTATGATAAATTGCATCTTAGAATTGCATGGCGGTGGCAATATTAGCTGCTCTTATGAATGAATGTGTGTGAGCAGAGATGGCCGTGTCTTGGAGACGGATTCAGTGGGTAGGAAAGAATGGATACGACTTTACTCAAGCCCACTCTCATGTTGACTGAGCTCTTACTGTGCCTTAGACACCGTCCAAGTGCTGTGTGTCATGTGGAGTGCTGGAAATAGTGACAAGTATTGTTGAAGCAACAGTCTACAGATTCTGGCCTTCATGTTTGAGGTCTACATAGTTAACTTGAGTGGGAAGACGTAGACGGTGTTTCTGACATCCCCCTTTCCAAACCTAAAGGATTGTTTAGCTCTACACATTACAGATATTTCAGCAGTGTGTTGAGAATGATTGTGCTTTCTCACACTCTGGCTTATGTTGTTTAGAAACACAGAATGAGTCAAGCCTTGGAGTGGGTTAAATCATGTCTATGTTTTCTTTTCATTAATGAGCTGGTGAGGATACTCTACTCTAATGGCTGAGCCAAGGTTCTGATTCAGACTGACTTGTCCATTGAATGTTCCATAAAACCCTTGGCCACATGGTATGCGAGCTGGGATGGTAGCTGTTTCTTCAGGACTAGTGCTGCTAAACACAGAAATGTTGCAGGGTTTGTCTGTGCTCAATTCAAAGCATGCTTTCTGTCCTTTGCTGCTATTTCCAAATGCCCAAATGGACCGAAATGCATTGGCTCGCAGTACCGGAGGTTAGGAAGCCCAATATCAAGAACCCACGAGTTTGCATCTAGAGAGGCACTGTTTTTCTTCCAAGGTGATAGCTGAATGGTACACCCTCCAGAGGGCAGAAAGGACTGGTCTTCGTGTGAGCAGAAGATGGGAAGATCATGATAGCAAACCTGTAGTGTAGTGGTGAGGCGAGCAGGCCTGCTTTTCATCCCACCCAACTCCTGCACAGCTAGCTTAGCCCTGGAAATAATAACAGAGAAACTGTTTTCATTTAAACAATACCTGGCCCATTATCTCTTGCCTCTTCTTGGCTAACTCTCACATATTAATTAACCAATTTCTAATAAATCTGTGTATCACCACATGACTGTGGCTTACTAGCAAGATTCTAGCCTATGTCCGTCTTGGACCGGAGAGCCATGGCGTCTTCCACACTGCCTTCTACCCAGCATCCTGTTCTGTCTACTGCGCCTACCTAATTTTCTGTTCTATCAAAAGGCCAAGGCAGTTTCTTTATTTAACCAATGAAATCAACACAAAACAGAAGACCCTCCTACATCACAAACTCACTCTGTGAGCTCTTATACAATAGTGTTCATCCATTTGTAGGGCTTCACTATCATAGGTTTTAGCTCCCTAGGCTCTCACACTGGGCATTTTATTTTTATATCCAGGTGGGAACTTGAATTTTTAAATCACAGCAGTATCTATGTACTGATTTTTCTTTATATTCAAATTCCTTTTGCTTCTTTCCAATGCATGTAATAGAATATCCCTTTCAGCCTTTTGGGGGAGAGCAGATCTTTGACATCTAGGTGAGAAATTGGGCACATGGAAGGATACCATGATACTTCTCATATACTGTCTTATTAATTGGTTTTGGGTCCTAGTAGATTCTTAGGTTGTTATTTGCTTCTGAAGTGTTGTGTAGGCAGTCTACACAACACTTAGTACAGTCTAACAGCACAGAATGGGTTCTATTCTGATCTTATAGATTAAAAAAATCAAAGGTCAAAGAGCTAAAGTGGGGTTAATCATGCATTTCTGTTACTTCAGTGTTCTACTCTCCAAAGGCTTCTTTGTGACCACCAGTGCAGAGGACTGGGGAAAGGAAAGAAGGTACCAGAGGTGCCTGACTTGTCCTGGTTGTTACTTCTGTGCTATCATCCTCACATGGATTGAGAAGAAAGCAAAGGTTCCATTCATAAGAATATAAGATGTTGTAAATTCTCCTTCCTATGTCCTCTTTCTCAAGAGTCTATAGACCCCTTCCAGTTGGGTCTTCATCATGACACAGAAAGGGAAATAGCTTGCCCAATGAGACCTCTGCATGTGATTTATGAAATAGGATGTATCCAAATTTTTGCCACATTGGAGCTATTCAATTTTCTCTAATGGCTTCTATCTGAGAGTTATGTCTATTTGTGGCAGTTAGAACCAGTAAGTCATTAGCTTGGAGCATGGTGATGGTTAATTTTAATACCCTGGGATCTGGGCCCAGTGGGGAAGATCTTTCTCTTCTGCAAATCAAAGATAGGCAACATCTGAGAAGTTGGGTAATATTTATATCAGGGAAAGTTAGAAAGTAAAAAGAAATCATTTAAAGTTTTAGGATGAAAAGGCCTTTGAATACTTAGAATTGAGTTGACAGAATGGTCTCTCACTTCTTCCTGTACTTCTGGGCTTTCATCAGAAGAGACATGGCATGATCTTTACACCAAAACCCCATCTGATCATGTAGATACAAACTCACTGATATATATATAGAATTCTCGTTTTATATTGATTATGTGTCCCATCTAGTAGAAAAATGAAACCTGGTGTTTTAGGTCACACACAGATAAACTTGGGGAGTCTGCCCCTGAATGTATATTCTTAATCCACAGAACTCTGGTAGGGGAGGCTCAAAAGCCCAGGCAAGCTCCTTTGCAGGGAATAGTCTCTCTCAGGTCTCAGAGTTCTGGCCACCAGTTTCTCAGTTACAACCTTCATAAAAAATATTGATCTCAACCAGGTGCCAGAGAGAATAGCTTCCTGTGCATCTTCTAAAGCACAGGGCAGCTGGGTAGTCTTTGGCCCAGAACCAGGGAGGCTGCATTGCAAGACATGTCATGGAGGTAGCAGTGGCTTTTCTGATTCTACACAAGACTTTTGGTGGAGGCTGCATTGTGGTTTACTTGGATGGTGTGACACCGTTTAGAGATGAGTGGTCGTATAAATCAGGTTCTGGGTGCTTGGATTCCAGCAGGGATACCTTATGCTGTGTGTCTTAGGATTACTATTGCTGTATTGAAACATCATGACCAAAAACAACCTAGGGAGAAAAGGGTTCATTTTATTCACAGTTCCATATAGCAGTTTATCATCAAAAGCAGTGAGGTCAGGAACTCAAGCAGATCAGGAACCTGGAGGCAGGAACTGATGCAGACACCATAGAGGGATGCTGCTCACTGACTTGCTCCACATGGCTTGCTCAGCCTGCTTTCTTATAGAGCCCAGGACTAGTCACCCATGGGTAGCACCTCCTACAGTGGACTAGGCCCTCCCCCACTGATGACTAATTTAAAAATTGATTTATAGCTGAATCTTATGGAGTCATTTTCTCAATTGAGGTTCCCTCTCCTTTGATGACTGTAGCTTGTGTCAAGTTGACATCAAACTAGCTAGTACTGGATGTTTTTCTCTCTGTGTCTGTGTCTCTAGAGACTCATGCATATTACTGAGCTAACTGTAGTGATATTTCATCTGTATTTTAATAAATAAAGCTTGCCTGAAGATCGGGGAGTAAAACAGTCACCCTGGTCAGTCTTACAGACCAGGTAGTTGTGACACACTTTAATCCCAGTGACCACACTAGTTTGCTGTAGAAACCAGGTGGTAGTGGTCCACACCTTTAACTCCAGCACTAGAGATGATTACAAGATGGGAGGAGACAGTTCTCACAGTCTCATTCTGAGATTCCTGGAGGCAGGATCGCCATTTTGGACTGAGGTAGAGATAAGAGTCAGTGGCTGGCTGTTTTGCTTTTCTGACCACGTTGAACCCCAATATCTGTCTCTGGGTTTTTATTAATTGTGCTACACAATTACCTATTCTAGCTCATTCATACAAAGATAGTATCCAATAAGGGCCCTTGAGTTTCCCTTAGTATGTGGCTTCCCTGCACATGATAATCACAACAAATAATAAAAGCAGGCTGAGATATCTGTGATTTACAACTGGGCACCAGTTCCCCACTGATTTCCTACCACAGACTATGGCAAGCCTTGGTTGATCTTTTTACAGATCTCTTCAAGGCAAAGGCATATTGAAATTTCCCAGGGGTTGACAAGCAGTTTACAAGACGCGTGTGCGTGACCCGGGCATAGCTGTGTTCTTCAGCAAGATTTCTCTCCCTGTGAACTTATCCTTCCATTTGGCTACATTAGCTTCTTCTATGCTTCTGTTACTCATCTGAGAAACAGAGATGACATAGGAACCTAACTAAGGTAACCGCTTTAAAGACTAAGGGTAATGTGTTTAGAACAGTCTTATAGCCATTAAGCGTTTTCCACCCTCTTTCTCTTCGTAGTTATTGCTGTTATTAAGTGGCAAGGAGCTGGTCCCAAGATGCCCACATGTTCTAATATCCTAAGAGTATGATTGATGTAAGATCCTCTAAGGAGACTAGCCTATTTATTCCTGGGTACCACAGACTCAGTCCTGAGAAGTTTGTGATATAGTTTCCTGTAGGCTAGGACTGCTCATTCATTTCTGGCTGCCCAGACCTGACATAATTACACAGAAACTATATTAATTAAAACACTACTTGGTCTATTAGCTTGGGCTTCTTGTTAATTAACTTACATCTTAAATTAACCCATTTCTTTTATTTTGTATTTTACAATGAGGTTGCAGCCTACTGGTACAGTTCCGGGCATCTTTCTCCTTTGGAGACTACATGGCCTCTCTCTGACTCCGCCTACTTTTCTCTTCTATCTCTGCTTGGAATTTCTGCCTTGTTCTATTCTGCCCTGTTATAGGCCCAAAGCAGCTTCTTTATTAACCAATGGCAACAAGACACATTCACAGCATACAGAGGGCAATCTTACATCAGTTTCATAGATAGAATTTTTGTGCCCTTTTAGGTAAAGTCTCGAAGGTAGATAGATCCAGTTCATCAGTCAGAGGGTTGGGGCCTCTTCTGTGCTTTGCTGGAACTGTTCTGTATCACACAGACCTTTCGGGGCCTGAAGGTCTATTCTGCCTGCTTCTTGGCCTCCTGGCCTGACAGCTGTGAGGGACCACCAGGGCTTTCTCCAGGGAGCCAGCACTTTCTATATTTCATGAGGTTCAGTCTGCTAGGCAGGGCCAGGTGGCAGCTTGCTTGGTTTCTTGCAACTCCCTCGGGGATGAGAGTCCTTGAAGTATCTGATTGCTGTAGGGTGTCACGCACCCAGGTAGTGCCTCAGGGATGGCTCCAGTGACCACCCCCATTCTTGTCCCAGTTCGTAGGCCCTGAGTTCAGATGTTGAGGACTCATTGTTACCTCCAAAGCTTTTCTCTGTTCCTTCTTTTTCCTTTGTGTTCCTAGGGCTCTAGTGCTCTCCCTGGACGCTCCCGCTGTCTTCCGGATCAAGGCCCCTGGAGCTGTTCTCCCTCTCTGGAGCTCATCCACTGCTCAGCAGCTCCACTCTCATCCCTTGGCTTCCTTACCCCAACATCTGCAGTGGCTCCTCCACCCACAGTACGGATACCTAGAGACTAAAAACATCAGCATCTTTTATTTCCTTTCCCGTATGGCACACTCCCTCCAGCTTCTTGAGAAACATTTGGGTCCCAAATTCTTACAACGTTTTCTGATACAGTCCAGACTGCCCCGTTGGCCCTGAATGTTACTGTCCCTTCCTTTATTGACAAAATCCCAACCTGCCTTTGAGGGTCACCACAGATGTGACCTGTTCCTCTCCCTGCTAAAAATGGCCACCCATTTTCCTGCGTTATTATGGATTTTCCTCTAAAGTCTGCCATCTCTCTTTTACATTCCAATATTCTAGAATGTTCCACCTTCCAGATACATCTGCTTCCTGACCTCATGGTATTTAGGATCTGGTACCCACTGAATGTTCTCCTCAGTTTTTCTTCCAACCACCTTTTTAATAATTCCAGATTCTCCTTTGGAGTTTCAGTTTTGGTACCATGCTCCAAGAAGCTCTCCGTGGCCGTTCCTCCCCACCTTTTGCTCCCAGATGTCCTCCAGATCTCTCTTGATTGTCACTGCGGTTTTGATGACTGCATCCTGAATGTTCATCCCTCGGTCCACCTGGAGGAGCTGAATAAACACAGATCTGAATTGAGAAGGGAAGCTGCCCAGCTGGGCATGATCAGGCAGTGAGGAGCGCAAGAACGTGAAAGGGACGTGTGTCTTTATTTATGTCACCGTCATAGCCCCTCTGAACACTTGGGCAACACCGAAATGGTTACCACTGTCTATCAGTGAAGAAACTGAAGTTATGTCAACAAGATCTCATCTAGTCAGTCAACAATTCTTTATTAATCATTATGTATCAGACAACACATCAGGTATAGAGGAGGCAGCACTGAGCAGGCAAAGCCTCTGTGCCTATCCCATGACCCTTAGGGGAGATGCCACGGTCAAGTTGCTGATGCCACGGTCAGTTTGGTAGGTCCTGAGGAGGGGAAACACTAAGGGAGCTCTCACCATGAAGGACTTGACCCCGTGGGCTGGGGAGTTTGCTCTGGGGGTGGTGTCTGTGCAGAGCTCTCCTGGACCATCGGGAGAACTTGATGAGAAAGATGGAGGTGAGACTCTCCTGGAAGAGAAAGTGCCTGGGAAGAGGAGAGGTGGGCGCTAAAATGAACAACAGCCAGAGTGTCTGGACAGCAGAGAGGGACCAGATGAAAGGTTATAGTGGTAGTCAGGGGTCAGGTCTTCATAGATGGGGGTGGGCTAGTAGGTTAGCCTCGGTGTAGTGGTAGGAAGTCACTGGTGGTGGCTGTGAGGTTGGGATGAATAGTGAGATGATGTGATTTGACTTGTGCTTAGATCGCTTTGGAAATTGAATTGAGAAAGCTTTGAGTTGAATGAATCCGGAGAGAAGTAAGTGATAGGTGGTGACCTCCAAGAGTTCTTTCATAGGCTAAAGTGGGAAATGACTGGGGTAGTGACATACAGAGAATGAAGGAAGAGAAACTCTTTGGAATGATTTGCAGGCTGTGCATGCAGAATCTACCAGACTTTATCTGCTAGGCATTATGCACAAATTCACCGATTAAGGAAGAAAACTGTAATACAAAAGATACATTGCAGGGCTATTTCAAAGCATTACCTGCATACCAGGTACAGGAGAACTTGATTCTCCTGCAATCACAGGCTCCAGGAAGAACCTCCCAGGTTCAAAATCCAAGCTCTGCACACAACTGATAAAGCTGAGGTCATGGGTTTCTGTTCTGTGTGACTGATTGGTATTTGCTTCTGCTGCAAAGGGTTGCATACAAATTGCCTGACTGTTTCTGTTTACAAATTATATCATGAAAGTTCATAACATAGGGGTATTTCTCAGATGTGGGAAGTAGGGGCATATGTTAGAGACCAGAGGAACAATGTTTGTCTGAGGATTATCTTAATATTACAAGTGTCCCATTCTGCAGATGGGAAGCAAGTGGGGCCCTAGAAAAGTTCTATCTGATTTTCCAATGAAGTAGTGTTCTTCTCTAAGAGATGTTTTAGCTCTAAAGGTGGAATGACTTAGAATGACTGGCTGGCAAAATGGCCCCATAACTTACAGTCTCTGTACTCTGGAGTCCTGGAGAAAGAGGGACCAGAGTCCTAGATGCATGGTCCTGCTCTCCTGCTACCCCAAACAGTCTCTTGGTACTGTCTCTGAACTGAGTGATTTCCACAGTATTTACTGTCTCTCCCGTGTGGTCAGTTGTACTGAACTCATCAGATTAAACAATCGCAGCTGTGTTATGAGCTGTCCCCAGATTGTCCCATTAGATACAAAAGCAGAAATACCTTTTTCTTCTGATTCTAATGGAATACTTTACCGTAAGTAGTCTCAACTTCCTGCAGAAGGTCAGTCTCCTTAGCTAAGTGCAGGTGAGCAAAGGCTGCCTCCAATGAGACCTGGTCGCAGAACTAAGTCATCTAAATTGATCTATTGAGTTGAATGAAGTCAGAAATACTCAGGGCTTCAGGTCTTTGTGAGCAGACACTCATGGTGTGATACAGTCCAGGAAAACACAAGGAAGGAAAACCCAAGACTAAGAATCCAGGGAGCGATTTGGTGGGGGTGGGTGGTGGGCAGAGGGTTCCTCTTCGCTGTTACATCTACATGTGCCCTTTTCGCCTCTTCTACGTTTCTCAACTCCAGCTCTTAAGGAAAGGGTACTCCCTTGTTCACCTTCCCATCCAAGCACAATGTCAGAGCCCTTTGAATGCGCTTAATCCTCAGGGAGCTTCTAGAATAGTATAGTTAGGCAAGCCACTGTCACTGAGGCATAGTGATTTCCCAAGGTCACATGCTAACCAGGTAATATCGGGGTTTGAACTTATCATCCCCTTGTTTAAACTCTTTCTTTCATACCACTAAGAAGTAGGGTGTCCCCTTGAATCCTTCTTGGTTTCCTGATGGACCAGGTAGCGCTGGATTGGTCTTAACTATCTGAACCTTTGCTCAGAGGATGGGAAGGACCTAGGACAGTGGGATGCTGGTGATGTAAGGGCATCATAAAGAGGTGGTGACCTGGTGGGAGAAATTCCGTGATAGTTGCACGCTTGGCAGTCCACACTGTAAGGGTAGCAGCCATATTTGATACTTTAGCTGGGGCTTCTAGTGAAGTTCCTTGGAGCTTGGTAGAGCCTCCAGGGAATGGAGCCATGCTTCTCATCATCTTCACCTGCTCAGCACCTATCCTCTGATATACGGTGTCTCTCTGCAGGCTGTCAATACGTTTTATCCCCATTGGTTGATAAAGAAGCTGATTTGACCAATAACCTGGCAGAATAGAGTCAGGCAGGAAATTCAAAAAGGGATACAGGGAAAAAAAGAGCAGAGTCAGGGAGATGCCAGCAACTGTTGGAGAAGCAAGATGTGAGGTAACAAGCCATGAGCCTTGTGGTAAAATATAAAATAATAGAAATGGGTTAATTTAAGTTGTAAGAGCTAGTTAATAATAAATCTGAACTAATAGGTCAAATAGGTTGTAATTAATATTAAGCCTTAGAGTGGTTATTCGGAAATTAGTGGGCAGGGGAGAAACCTCCAGTACAGTCCTCAAGTCTCACACGTGGATTCTAGTGCACTGTCTCCAGTAAATATTTCTCTCTTCTATAAGGGGATAATAATATACTATGAGTTAATAGTGTGTGAAGTATTTAAAAGGGCACCTGGCACATAGTTCTTGCTCTATGAATATCAGCTATTAGAATTAGTATGGGATCTTCATAAACATCATCTAGGTTGAATGCCTGGTGTTTACTATCTGGTCTTCCAGAGAGTCTCTTTTATCTGTTTGTCAGCCCCATGAGTATAAGCTATGGTCCTACAGTGACTCTTGACTATATTGTGGTCATTGTGTAGGGTCCTATTCCTACTCTAATATTGAGAATAAAAAGTCTTAAAATGGAGCCTGTGAGTGGGTTAGTGATATATAAAAACTTCACATGTCCCCCAGGGACAATCCCTGTCTGTGAAAAGACACAGGATTCAAGAGAACACCCTAATGAAGGTTTGTTGGCCTGTGGGCTCCACCTGCATCACTGTTGGGCAGCCATGAATGAAACACCTGCTGCTCCTTTCTGAAGGTGCCCAGATCATGGGTAGAAGTCACTGCCAGAATGTTGTGGTCTCCAAGCCATGTTTTCTGAATCTTATCATAGAAGTGCAAACATTTGTGTGCATCTCGGTTTTTGTCCATGACTACTGTATTTCCTCAGATGGAGGATGTCCATCTGACGAGTCTCTCAGATTCAACTGGAATCAGAGCCAGGACTCCCTCCAGGATTACATGGCCTTTTCTTTGACTTCAGAATCCTTCGGTTTACACTGTAAATGGCCCTGATGCTTGCTAAGCATCTTCTAGTCTTCGAATCTGCCACATAAGCCTTAAATTATCTTCAATATTTGCACTTGCCCCTTCTTCTCTACAATAAAGATATAAATAAGAATGTCATTTTATTATTGTTATCTCATCGCGTTAGATTTTACCCTGGAAGACTTGGATTTTCCTTTACACTCTTTATGTTCTAGGGGCTTTTAGGACCTCCCTGACCCAGAACATTACAGGTGATTGGCAATGCTCTTGGTTACCCACCAGAATGAGACTGTAAAACTCTGTTGCTGAAGACACCACACATTTGGGTTAGAAGACATTGAGAAATCAAGCTGAGCTGGAATTTCCTTCCAGCTGTCTAGCTTTCACAGTACTGGAATTAGGTGCTATTAAAACTGCTTAGAGAGGAAAAATCATTAATGTTGCTACCCAGCAACGCATCCTGTGAACTACAATGAGGACCTACCTGGTAAGATATGCCTACCAGTGTAATAGTGTTACTATTAAAAGGGTAGCAATCCACTCTCTTCTTGGATTAGAGGTCCATTCTGCAGGAAGAGAATGAAGAGGGAATGTGGAGAAAATTCTTTCTCAAGCACAGAAGGGGTGAGGTGAGGTGAGGTAAGAGGAGAGATCAATAGCTGGGTGGTTGGTTTTATGAGGGAGAAGGGCCAACCCTGAAGCTTGTTACTGTGAGGTTAAAGTAAGCCAAGTGAACTCTCAGCTCTGGCATTGGAAATCTCTAACCCCATCCACGTTCTTCCCATGAGTATACTTTTGACAGGACTTTGTGACTCTGACTTCACTAACAAGACTGTACGGGATCTTAGATGTAGGAAGTGTAGAGGTGGGTCAGACCACAGGATCAGCTGACTCAGAGGGTCTCTGGTCAGGGACCCAGGCAATTTTCTCTGCACTCTTGCTCTGTTCTGTAACTAGCCCCTCTCATGACTGCATAATTGCTGTCACTGAAGTCGATTTGCGTTTTCTTCTGGGTCTAATAGGGAAGAGTCTGTCTCAGCTGGTGGTTCTGCTTAGAGAAAGAAAACCTTTCCTAAGATCCACCCTGTCACGACTCAGTGGCCTACAGTCACTAAAGCCTTGGGTCACACCCTGAGCGGTCCACTTGCTGTTCGGTGAGATGATGTCACCTGAAGCGGAACGCATTTGGCTGCTCTTTTAGTACATGTATATCCTGTACAATCTTTGTTGGCCTGTGTGTCCCTGTGTCCGTCACACACCAAAACGGGTAAATATTTGGCAATAGGACAAAGGGAAAGGTTGTAGGGGGTTAGAGTAAGCCAGGGATTTAGGAAGAAGGTCAGATCTGAGTCCTGCCTTACCTGTGTGAGGACTTCAGAGGAGAGGAAGCCTGGAAGACCTTCCGTCACACCTACTTTGGATTCTCAGAGCCCAGATTTGAGAGGAAAGAGACTGTACCTCCTCTCTCATAGGCCCACCTTGGCCTGTCTTTTCAGGGTCCCGACCGCTGTGGGCAGGCATTGCTGCAGATTGGGATGAACATGATGGCCCTGCCTGGAGGCCGCCACCTGGATTCCATTCCTCTCCAAGGGCAGAGGTAAGTCAATCGCTTATACTACCCAGGGGAAGATTGTTAAGATCTGGTCCTTGGGAGGTACTAGCTGCCTTGAATGGAGTGGTGTGGGTAGAGGGAGGGAGGTGGTATAAGCAGTGTATGAAGACAGGGGTTTGAGGGTATTTAGTCTGGAGGAGAGATATGTGGCCATCGGAGGTGCCAACTTCCGGTTGGAAAGTCCACAGAGAGTTACCAGTGCAAGATTTGACTTGGCAGGCCATGGACCTCGGAACTAGAAGCAGGGGTGGAAGTCCAGGGTGCCAGGTTCATGCATAATGAGCTTTCCTGAGACTGCCCTGACTGACATGAAAGATCCATGCCCTTAGACATCCTTCAGGTTCAGGCACGGGGATAGCTGGTAACTTTGAGGAAGGCTTAATCTGCAAAGGAGCTGTGCGGCCCGGTGCTCCGGACCTCTGACAGCTGGTCTAGCCTTGGATCCTTTAGACCCTCCATCATCATAGTGACTTTTTCTTTAGCCCTAGCATCAGCATTCATTAAAATCCTGTTTCTTTTCTGATTTTTTGAGGCATTTTGATGAGCTGTTTAGAGACGACATAATCCTGTTAAATCCTGTTTTGTTTTATTTGTCATGTTTTGTTGTATGTCTTGATGTTATTTCACCCTTTCTGTATCCTTAAGTTCCCACCAGAACTGCCCGGGATGCTGAGCCACTTTACCTTCCTTTCCATACTGCTCACTTGGTTTTGGGATAGCTGTATATATGTATAGATGAATAGACAGACATATTAATAGATAGTTGATGGTTGGCAGGTAGGTACACAGAAGACAATTGATGCTTTAAAATAAACGGATGAATTACAGCCCAAAACTCCCCAGTGGGACAGATTTAATTACTTTCTATGAAGGTCTTGTCTATTCTCCCAAAACCATCATTAGAAGGAGGTGGAGGAACTTGGCACACAGTTCTTGCATGTTCCCTAGGGCACAACACCAGTAGAAGTGTAATTTAAAGCTTCCTGTAGGGCCAGAAGCAGGCAATAGTTGATCATAGCTTTGCATGTAGTATGTGTGGTGAAAGTCAGAAATGGTGAGATGTGATTGTTGGGTGTCTGGCGGTATTGCTGTCCTGAGACGATCAAGTGCAGTCAGCTATGGCCAGGCAGCTATCAGCCTTAGAGCTGAGTTGTTCTTCTTGTTCACTGTGTGACTGGTGAAAATTCTGGAACCCCATCTGTCCTCCAGTCCCCTCATGTTTGAAATGGGGATAATGACAGTACATACCATGCAGGGTCGATGTGAGGCTAATCAGATGAATGTATGCAAAATATGTGGAGAGCTATGTAGAGAGACTATTGCTTAACAAAAGTCTGCTAATGCCAGGGTTGCTGTGTAGGTGTTGTTCGAGAATTCTCCCTATGACCCTTTTCCCCCATGGATGGGTGACCTTACCAATAAATAGATAAACACAGACTCTTTCAAAGTCTAGTATTTTAAACCTAGAACAACTGGGAGAGTCCTGGCAGAGAGGGTACAGTCTGCCTACCACAGCACTGCCCGTCCCTTCCCCGTGTGACATTACATCGGGCTGTGGAGCAGCAGTGGCCTGGCAACGAGATCTAAGTGGGTGGGACAAAGACTGCTCTGGGTTGGAGAAGTGTCTAGGGCGGTGGTAAGGAGGGTGCCTCAGCTGGACTCCGGGCTCTGCTATAACAAAAAAAAAATCTGTTTTTTTTTTAATTTTTAAATTCATTTTATGGCTCAACTGTTAAAGGCTGGGTTCACAACCCAACCAAAAATATAAAATTCTGTTTCTTTATCTGTGATCTGTGAATAATTCGTACTTGTGGCTTCTTGTGAGACTATGACCCCCCTCTCTTTCTCTCTCTCATGCACATGCAGCCCCCACCCCAACACACACACACACACACACACACACACACACACATACATGCAAGGCAAAACCAATTGGCACGCAGGGACTCCTCGGTTGGCAAGCTTCTCCTTCAGCACAGGAATAGGCTCCCCTGAATAAAGGATGAGGGTCGGATCTTGACAGCCTTTATGTCTTCCTCCCTGGTTACCCGCCAATCTTTCTTTTTCTCTCTCCAACTTCCATTGTCCCAGAAGTTTTAAGGGGCAGCAGGAGTTAGATCGCATGAACACAACATGGGAATCTAGCTGGCCTAATCTAGTAGGTCCTCCTTGGGAACTCCAGGCATTCAGACTGGGCAGAAGAGCTGTGGACTATGGAGGGAGCTGGTTACAGTGTCCTCATGCTGTATTCCTGATGGGTCAGTGAGTCCAAGAGAGGGAGAGACATGTTTCCTTTCACATGTTCCTAGCATGATTCACATGTTCCTAACCTAGCATCACAAAGCTGATTGAAGATACTTGGGGATAAAACCACTGGGCCTGGAGACCTGCCTATCATGTATGTTCTGGAGATGTATTTTTGTATTATGGGGTATTGCTCACAGAGAAAGTTAGTTCCTGCTCACAGGATGTAAGGGGCCTAGTTTGCTCATTCGGGTTCCTATATTGTAGGCAGTCAGTAGCAGAGACCACTGTTTCATGCTGCGGAGGCCTCTCTTGTGGTGATTGCACCATGGTCCTCACAGTTAGCTAAAGGGCTGGCCCTAACCGCAGCCCGTCGCACCATGGACTCAAATGCACAAGTACCTTCTATGGCAAGTTGCTACTCAGTGAACCTTCACTGTGGCCTATGCAATTATTACTGTCTCTGTTTTGCAAACAAGAGAGTCATAAGTTAGTTTTTCTGGAAAGCAGCCTTTGCGGTAGTGTTGCTCAAAGTCCAGGATAGATTTTTAGGAGGCCCTTGGACTGAGGTTATCAGTGTTTGTGGGAGGGAGAGGGCTGGGTAGAGGGTTAAACTGAATTTTAATACTGGTTCTGTGGTAACTCACAGGGAGCTTTGGAATCAGAGTTGTTCATAGGTCCAAGTGGCTAGTACTTTAGGGTCTACCTTGCTCTGTCATTGGGGAATAAAACTGCTTTCTGATCCAGAATCCAGAAAGCTGGGATTGCCCTTCTGCTCTAAGTCAGGCAAAGTGAAGTTCAGTAGAAAGACTACAGATTTCACCAACGAGAAGCCACCAGCCACTCACTCACTAGAGTCTTTTCATTCTGACTAGTCAGGGAGATTTTCTGTTTCCTGTGTGTGTTCAGCCTGTGAGAGCTCTCTGCCCATGCTCCTGCAGCACAGCCCCGTGACTTCCTGGTTCTGAGTGCTGTCCAATGAACGAGCCTCTCTTTGCTCAAAGAAACTCTATGCATCAGTTACTTCCACATTAGTGTGATAAAATGCCAGACAAAAGCAACTTACAGAAGGAAGGGTTTATTTTGACTCACAGTCTGAGGGTGCTGCCCACGGAAGGGAAGGCAGGTTAGCGGGAACTTGAAGCTGCTGTCCACACTGTGTCCATAGTCAGGAAGCAGATGGGGCTAAATGACGGTGCTCAGCTTGCTCTCTCTTGTTTTCTTCATTCAGGGATCCAAGTCCATGGAACGATGCTGCTTATGTTTAAGGTGTGCCTAGGGCAGTGAAACCCATTATAGAAACCTGCCCACAGTCATGGGTAGAGGTTGGTCTCCTAGGACACTCCAGACCCAGGCAGGCTGACAAGCAATCTTAACCACCACATTCTATGAAATACGTTTTATTTTTTTTCAGTTTCTCTCTGAAGCAGGGCAGATATAGGAAGGGCATGCCCCACCCCTCTGAGGACATGCCCAGAGGGTTTCACAGCTAATTCAGGTTGTGATGCTTCCAGCAGCTATGTAACAAGTCTTTCTGTAAAGAAGAAGTTTGGAAGCACTGGTTAGTCTGCACCCCAATGAGACACCGAGGCTTGGCAAGGAGACAGAGCTGCTGTGTAGCAGAGCAAGGATGAGACTTCTTCCCCTGTGCTGGATGAGACTCAAGCCAGTCTGTTTAATCCACAGTGTTCTTGGGGCATTGCACAACCACACACTCAACTATTCCAGTGGTCATGTGTTTATCCACCTCCTGAAAAGTTATTGTACAAATATTTATTGATTGTGGGTCCCATATCTTGTATGGTACAGTGTAGTTGAGGACATGCAATGACCCAGTTGGATGTGGTCCCTGCCAACAAGAAACTCACACTCTATCCAGTGACTTTTCTATTGGGTTGATTGTCTTAGATTTGCAGCACCTCTGACCCTTTCACTGAGCATGAAGCTCTTTGTTTTGTGAATTCTGTCTAACCAGAAATCTGAGATGCTCGGGGCTGGGTGCCTCTGTAGCTAGTGATGAGTGGTCCCCTGGTTGTCCAGCCTACTATGAAGATGCAGTGGGGGCCGCTGCAGGCCAGCCCGTCTCTGAGTCAGTAATGACTTGCATGTGTGCTCCCGGCTCTGTGGCTGCTGTTCTGCTGCTGAGGGTCATTTTCTGCGACGGTGGTGAAGTGTGCAGACTGTAATTGTCAATGGCATAATTGTACGTTTTTCTGTTGTTGAAGCCAAAAGGCAGGCCAATCAAAGCTAGAATTAAATTCCCTCCCTTCTCTCATTTCTCAAGAGAAATCCACAGAAACACAGTGTGTGACCTTGAGAAGGCAGACGGGTGATTCAGTAGTTATTTTTAAGGAGACGTTGAATATAAATTCCCATACACTTCTGGGAACTGGGGTTACAGAGGCATTGGGTGTTGTAGCCATGAGTTACCTCCGAGCTTATCTATGCCATCCTTCCAACCTGAGCCTGGGAAACTGAGGCTCAGAGCAGGGAGGGGAGCTGTTTATGCTTTAGGTGTCTTCCCCACCTTTCTACCCTGGTTTTTATTTCATAAGTCTATTTCCCTACCCTGCCTCCAGAACTTTTCTATGGCAGGGATCTGTAACAAAGAAATAATTTAAAACACAGTTTTATTTCTTTAATCAAGTGAGATTAAGAGTTTACGTAATCTGGGGCATAACACCTTATCCAATCCGTAGTTAGTGTCTTTAGCACCCAAGAACTAATGAGTAGCTCTTTTTCATTTGTTCTTCTGCTATGATTAGATGTATATTATAGGATTACAATAAGTGGTTGTTGAATGAATAATAATTTATCAAATGTTTGATGGCCTGAGGAGATGACTAAGTGGGTATTAACACTCGTTCCGTAAGCATGAGGACTTTAGTTAGAATCCTCATCACCTACCTAAAAATCCAAGCATGGCCGCAAGGTGCCTGTAACCCCAGAATTGGGGAACAGGAAGAGACAGGCACATCCTGGGAGCTCACCGACTGTGCAGACTATCCACAAAGCACTCTTCAAGTTCTGTGAGAGGCCCTGCCTAAAGGCAGTAGGTGAGGAATGATTAAGGAAGACACTGGTTCCTGGTTTAGCATCTGCACTCACATGCATGAGCACACACAACTGACTCTCGAGTGCATGTCCCTCCCCCAAGTCCCCATAGGTGTTTAATGAGTAGACAAGCCTTTGTTAGGGAGCTTCAGGTGTGTGAGAGAACTCAATTATGCATGGCTCAGCAATGAGACTTTGTTCTTTTCCCTAAAACACTTTTCTTCTGCCTCCAGCTTTCTAATCTTTCTCCTTCTTCCCTCCTTCCCTCCCTCCCTCCTATCCTCTCTCTCCCACTTCCTTTTTTCTCTCCCTTCCTCCCTCCCTCCCCCTTATATGTTCCCTTTTCCACTCCTTCCTCCTTTCTTTTCTTATTTCAGAGAAAACAGCTGTTTGGAGGGAAAGGATAAGCTATTTATCTTGAGAAGTCTGAGCGGGAGCCAAAGGTTTGGTTGGCTGAAAGACTCAGAGAGCTGAGAGAGACATTTTCTTTCCATCTAAAGAAGAATGATTCAGAAATAGTTTTAGCCTTTGCGTTTAAGTTCACTGGAAGAGAGAAAGTCTATAATTTGCTCATCAAATCTCTAGTGGGAGAGCAGCAGGGAGCATGGGTTGAGAGTCAGAGGCCAGCCTGCTACCAACTTGCTGTGTGTCTTTGGACAAACCTTCTCCTCCAAGGTTCAGATTTTTCATCCCAGGAAGGGGAGATGGTGCAAATTCCCTCGAGGCTTTTCTGGATTCAACATTCCAGGAGTTTTAGATGGTTTTGTCCCTTTAAGAACAAAATGACCTTTAGTACCACAGGGTGAGGAAAGCAGCTCCATTGACTAGCAGGAGGCCCCCGTGTCTCTCCTATAGGATTCTTAGTGGGGTTTGGCAACTGCCTCGTACCTGGGGTGAAACTGTAGACTGTACCAGTTTCAGCTCTGACGGTGAGCTCTATACCTTGGAAGAACTCCTTGATAGGGCTGGATGTGTGTTAAGGAAGAAAGGTTTGTCCTGGTTTGTTGGGGGTATTGTGCCCATAAACCCACAGGTAAAAGCATTCCAGCACGCTTTAGAATTCTCCTCAGTCATTTCAGACTCACCGCTACTCCTCTGGCTACACTCAGCAGCTCACCACTTCCCTCATCACAATCCCATGCATCTCCTTCTTGGCACAGGATACTCCTTCCGTCTGGAGCGATCTTCTTCCAAAGCCCCCTGAACTTGAGAGCATGTTACGAGGGTAGGAAACAGGGATACCCTAGCTCCAGCCAAGCTCTCCTTTCTTTTCTTTCGTGACTCTCTGATAATTCCCACGCACCGTGTGTGGCACACATTCAGTGGAAGGAACATATCTGTATAATAAGAGGTTCCACTCCCATGAAGATCATATGTGTATTGCCTTAGTTACTTTTCTGTTGCCATAATAAAACACTATTTCCAAGGCAATTTACAAAAGAAAGTGTTTGCTAGACCTTCACACATCTTGAACATCAAGCAAGAGGGAAAGAATGAGCTGGAGATTTCTCAGAACTCTGAAACCCTAAATTCTGCCTCCAGTGACACACTTTCTCCAGCAAGGTCACACCTCCTAAGCCCCCCACAAACAGCCATCAACTTGAGATGAATACTCAAACACTTGAGCTTCTGGTGGGACAGGACATTCTCATTTAAACCATCACAAGTATCACTTCTGTAGAATCCCGGAACACCCAGCCCAGTGTGCACAATAGAATTTGCACACTAGTTCTCAGTGTCTTTTATATAGAGAGGCATCTCTTTACAGAGAACTCGCTTTGCCCAACAAGTGGGAAGGAGTGAGACAGAGGAATTCAAATTCTAGGCTCAGAAGGTTTTGAAACGAAAATACCACTTGGACTATGAATAAAATGAGTCAAGTGGAGAACAGATAAGGTGTTCCACTGACTACTCTAGAGTATGCAGGACCAATGGGATAAGCTAAGAATGAGGAAACGGTACCAGGAACTGGAGGCTTGGTATAGATCTGTCAAGGTGGGAATATCATTCCCTTTGGGTCAGCCCTAGAGATGTGTTCTCTGTGGTGGGCTTCAAAGCACGAAAGTGGAAGGGGGGATCTAAGAGACAAAGGCAGGGGTGAGATCGGTGAAGGGGTGTGGAGACCCCGAGGCTCTCAGTGTTCTGATAGTATTACTCTTCCCAGGACCACTTCCTGGGATCTCCCCAGCTTCCCTGCTCTGCTATGGAATCACCAGAGATCTGTAATGATGGGCCAAGCCAGCAGAGCGGTCCTGAAGTCTCACACACTGTGCTATGGCTTCTCAGCAAGAAATGAGTGAAGGATTAGGGAAGTAACTAGCACACCATGGGCTCTAGATGGTCCAGAGCTTTACAAAGGACACATAAGAACAGTTTTGCATAGTGGAATAAGCTGACTTTGGGTCCTAGATATTGGACCATCAGTTGAGTTTCTTTCTTTCTTCTTTCTTTTTTTAATATTTATTTATTTATTATGTATACAATATTCTGTCTACATGCATGCCTGAAGAGGGCACCAGGCCTCATTACAGATGGTTGTGAACCACCATGTGGTTGCTGGGAATTGAACTCAGGACCTTTGGAAGAGCAGGCAGTGCTCTTAGCCGCTGAGCCATCTCTCCAGCCCCCTCAGTTGAGTTTCTTGATACCGTCCAAGGATACAGCATAATAGAGAAGATCAAGACTCTGATCTCGCAGTTTCTGAGGTTTCTTTTCTCATCTTCATCGTGTGGCACTGCCTAAATGTCACACAGTCTCAGTGGTGCTAGCTTCATAGGACGGCTTTGAGGGTTAAAGTGGGCAACTGAGACTGAGTTACACACTTATCCCAGTGCCAAGGATGTTTATTTAAGCAGTTTGCAGTGGGGTCTTACATGATGCCCCTAAATCCCTGTTTCTACATCTGTAAGGTAGAATGGCCACCTACAAACCACCTTGAACCAAACTACCTTGAAGGCTGATACCCATCAGGGGCTCTAATTGGCCATCCCTCACTTGTTGGGGGCAGGGGGAAATCTATTCCCTCTGACCTGGAGCCTCCTGGAGAAATGTTTTAGGAGTGCGTTGCTCGGTACTGGAGTTAGTTCCTTAAGATGAGGTTCTGTCACTCCCCCCCACCCCGCTCCAACCCCACCCTGCCTAATTCCAGCCTAAACAGCATCATCTGGTCAGGAGTCTGGTGCGCGGAGACGACTGTGGTTGCATCTGGAGTTGTGTTTGCCGTCTGCAAGTCTCCAGCAGATCCAGATTTGAGGGTTTAGTCGCCTCATTCTAGATGTCTAGGAAAGCCTCGGTCTGAGAGCAATGGAGGAGCAACACGGGTAACAGGATACCTTCAGAGACCTGGCAGAGCTCCTCGGAACGACACCCCTGTGAGATACCATCCCCCACTCCCCAGGCACAGGTTCAGGTCCCAGTTCATTGTGGATATGGCAAAAGCGGAGCCCCAGTCCCAGTCACCTTCCCTCAGACTCCTTGAGTGGAGACCCTTCAGGCTCCAGACTGGTGATTTTCCACCATGAAGCGAATGTGACTCATTGCCAGGCCCTCTGCCTTGACCTCAATTTTCAGTTCTCCTCTGTGTGAGTAATAGGATCAGTTGTCTGTGCTCGCAAAGGACAGATTTCATGCACAGTGAGATGGCAGCTTAAAGTTCACGGTTGAGGACATGTGAACCACTAGAAGTTCGGGTGTGGCAAGGGCCGCAGGATTCCCCACCGCATAGCCAGAGCTGCCCTGGTTAACTAGACATTTTATGTGGGGGTCAGTCAGCGAATCCAATAGAGAGGTGGGGCTTAGAGGTCCAGAGAGCTAATGACAGAGAGTCAGGCAAGCTATGCAATTATGGGATGCTCGGTGCTAACACAGTCCAAACCTTAATGAGCCACAGTCCCTAGACTCTGAAATTGAGGGGAGTATCTCATTCCGTGGCGGCACAGTGACCAAGGCTGGGTGTGGATGAGTTGGTACTGGGGCTGCATCTGGGGGAGGGGACGTTTTCCCTTGCCTTGTCTCCTCCCTGGGAGACCCTAAGGACTCTTAGATGTATGTCCCCACAAGACCAGGCTCCCCCTTCTGCAGTGGCCTATGGACCCTACTTGCTATAGTACCTCGCACTGAAACCAAATAAAATGAAAACTAGTCCCTGCTTGTCTGTGACCCCTGTCCCGACAATAGCAGCTTTAGTCACTGACATCCAGGGAGCAAGTTCCATCTTCTCTCCTTCCCTCATGTCCCCTCACTTCCTTCCCTTCTGGGACAGTCACTTCTTTCTGTTCCCAGTCATTGCCATTGTTGAGGCTCGGTTTCTCTCTCCCATGAACACTGTTTCTCAGGCAGCTCCCTAACTGGTATTTAACCCTGCTTTACTCCTCTTCCAAGTGACTCCAAATATGCTTAGAATTAAATCCAAATTCCTAAACTGACTGCATTCAAGGTCTTTGATGAGGGACAAACCAGTCTATCTCTTCAGACTCTTTCCTTTGCAGCCTCCTGCTTTAGTCAGGACAGCTCCGGTGGGATTACTAATTTGATCTTTTTGACCTTTGGACAGCATGTGCCCCTTTGCATAGAAAGCCACTGACTTGTCATTTTGGTCAGCCTCTCTCCCCAGAGACAGGGTAAATGCTATTTCCTTTGTGGAAATATTCAAGGCGATATCAAGCAGGCTCCGTCTTCTGTGATCATGGAGCTACTGCTTCACAGCTTCCTGATGACAGCCGGTGTTTAGTGAGCCTGAGATGCTAGGCTTTGAGTAATGTCTCTGTCGTGTGCCCACCATGGGCTCCACCCTGCAGAAGTTTCCTCATCTGAAGTAATAGTAGTCCGTCTCACACAGCTTTGCTGTGGGCAGGGTGAAAGGAGGCTATATAGATAGAGGCTTAGAGTCCCAGTTGGCTTCTTGCTGGATTTCAACACACCAGCTACTGTTAGGATGACTTCCAGATTTGATCGCTGGTATTGCCTCACCTGTGTGAGGTGTTAGAACTGAGAGCTTCTCTTGCTCAGCTTTTGGAGCTTCTAGTGGTGTATGGTGTGTACATAGGAAACATTTGACTATAACCTGGGCTTGACACACCCTGGCTACGGGACTTGGTACTATGAACAACTTCTTGTTGCATCTGAGGATGTTTTGGAGGACAGAGCCACCAATGCAACTCAAAGGGAGAACTTTATGTCCTTCAAGCCTGCCCATAACTGGAGGCAGGGATTTGTGTCAGAGCCCGAGGCTTGCCTGGTGGATGAAATGAGGTCCAGTCACTGGGGTGGATGGTAGGGGAGCTTCAGAAGCCTGGCAGCTGGTAGAATGGCTGGCTGGGGCAGCTTCAGAAGCCTGGCAGCTGGTAGAATGGCTGGCTGGGGAATCTTCTAGAGATTGCACCTACTTTTTACTTGCCTTCCCAGAATGACACAGTGCTCTTAGGATGGCCACCAATGTACTGGATCTGAGAGGACTCCTATATGGGTCATGCTGGCAAAAGGAAGCCTTTGAGGCAGGGAAGAGAAGGCAGCAGTGAAGGCACAGCTCGTACCTGTCTAGCGTTCACATCAAGTTCCACGGCACTGTTATGACAGTGGAGCTTAAGCACAGGGATGGCTGAACTTGAATCCCTGTGTGTGTGGATGCATTTATAGTCTTTACCTACGGACACTGAACGTGCCATTGGGACTGTTTGTAAGACCCTTTAACGTAGCATGTAATAATAACATGGCGCTAGAGTCTGAAGTGTTGGGTTCAACACCAAACGTTGCTACTTATGAGCCACATGATAGACTATTCAGTCTGACTAAGATTCAGTTTGTGGATCTGTAAGAGAAGCCCTTCCGGGGTCATGGGGACGCTGAATGTGATGACGAAGGGAAGCACCATGTCGTGATTGGCGTAGAGCCTGCCTCATGCGTGCTGCTAAATCACCATGGGCTTAGTGGCTGGTGTAGAGCCTGCCTCAATACATGATACTAAATCACTATGGGCTTTCTTTCTTCCCTGTATTTCCATACCCCTAAGAAACAGACAGACTGGTAGCTACTAGTGTTTGTTATTCTCATTCTCAAGGAATTTAACCTTAATTAATATATGTGGGGAACAGCTTCAGGGTGCTAGGCCCAGCAGCTGGGGTATGTATAGGAGAGGTGAGGTATACACAAGCTGGACCTGCCCAGGGGATTGTCCTGGACTTCTGACAGTTTATCTACTATGATTCCTTTTACCCAAAGAAATGTTTAGATGACCCCAAATATATAGGCATATAAACTATGGATATAATCTAATATTTATTAGTAGCAAATCAGAAATAAATTTATCTTAAAGCAACTTTATTTGAATATATATATTTTTTTCAGGCATAAAACCACATCTGTATGCTAAAGAGATTGAATATGCTGTTTTTTCATAAAGAGTTAAATCTTAGATGACTGACAGACCCTGTAGAACATAGGCCAACATCTATGATTTGTATCTGATTAATATTTTGACTTTATAGCTAATATAAGAAAACTCTATGTAATAAATACAATGACTATATGCAATATATGCAGAAAATAAATACATCAGTGATATCTAGTCCATTGGCATTTGACAAATTCAGAGAAAATATTTCATATCTATCTTATCTTGGTGAGTCCAAAGTCTTATGCCTAATTACTTTCTATCCTAACTTGCTTTTGCATCTGATAAACTATAAATATAAAGTGTGAGTAATGACAGAAACAGCTGGCTACCTAGACAGTCACCCAAAGTTCCTCTACAATATTGGGCATCCACCTTTCATCTACAGGCCTAGCATATCCAACAGACTTTTCTGTGAAGCAGGATATTTTGTGTTCTGCTTGTCTAATTAGGATAGCATATGGTAAGCAGTGGAGGCCGGGGCATTTTCTTATCCAGTGGCTTATTTTTGCCCCAAAGAAAGTAAGCTTCACATGGAGTTTCTTCAATGCCCATTGTCTTCTCTGAAGTAGATTGGTGCTGCTAGGAGCACATATGTCTCATTGTCATAAAAAAGAAGAACCTAGGTTATTAAAACATCTTAAATGCCATATTTTGTAGATTTCTAAAGTGTTTGAAGATGACCTGTCTATCTAAACTATATCTTTGCTTCACTTTGAAAACATACCTAATGTGACTACAAGCTTGCTTATATTAGGTGATTAACTACTAACCTATATTTTCTTATTATCCTAAATAGCTGGTAATAATAATTTTCAAGGCCTAGAAATTTACATCACGTTATTAAATGAGTTATATAGGTGTAATACCTTGAACAAGATTAGAAATGCATGTACAAATTTAATTTTAAAATTTAAAATGTATTTCAAAATTTTAAGATGTATGAAAAATTTAATTTCAAATTTGTATCAGTATATAAAATGTGTGTACAATATACAAAAGTTCAACCCAATGTAAAACATTTAAAACTATTAGTTGCTTTTTAAAAGTAGATTCAATAATTACCTTTTTATTCTTATCATATCTATATCTTCTCTTCTTATTTCCAGAGAAGATTCAATAATCTATTGTTTTATCTTATATCTTTATCCACCCTTTTTCTTCTCAGTAGATTATTAAATCTACTGTTCATCTTATCATATCTATATCCTCCATTTTTCTTCTCAGAGTAGATTGAATAATCTACCCTTTTATCCTATCATATCTATACTATCCATAATCCATTAAACAACCAAAAATCACCCAGCCACCTCTTGGGAATGTGGACATCATGATCTTAAATTTACTTCCTGGGGGCGAAGGTATCTTTCGGGGATCCTAAAAGAAAAATTTGGGCTAATCATGAAGTCCTGGGAGAGGGAGCTGTATCATTCAGTTTATGCATCATGGGAAAGTGCAGGGTGTCTCAAGTCCTGGCTAGAGGAGTCTGTGAGACTGGGTCATCTCAGCTAGCCACCTTGAAATTGTTGTGAGCAGTTTGTAGTGCAAAGCTGATCTTTAAGTGGTGCTATCAGCTGACTGACATCATATGAACCAGTGGAATCATTGTTGTGGGGCCCCATATTCTTTCCGGAGATGTCAAATATTACTGTAGGAAAATTTGTTGTTCACTGTAGAAAGCATAAACTTTAATCATATCAAAACAGAAAGTTTAATTTTTTTTAAGTTTAAATTTTGATAGATATGCATTCAAAGAAAGGTACCAATAGAGATGAAAACAGGTATGAGGAGAAGTAGAATTTTTGGAAGCGGAGTTTTGATAGCCTTAGTCTCAAGATTTTTAGTTTCCTTCTGTCTCACACCAGGTGGAACCTGAGATGAGAAAGAAACTCTCAATTTTCCCTTAAACAATATGCTTGGATTTAGAGAAGAAGATCCACCATTCAATTTCAAAGTCAGCTTTTATATTTAAGTGAGTCGTGACTATCGTTTTACTGAGAAGAAGGGAGATATGTATGTTTAGATAGTAAAATTTTACCCTGCAGAGGATATCGGTACCATAAGTCAGATTTCTCTTTCCTTGGTGATTCTTTCTGGATAGTTATCTTTCCTTCTTAAGGCATCTAGATGTCCAAGATCTCTCAACTCTTTGAAGATGGGTATTTTCCTGCAAAGAGAAGATCAGAACCCTGCTCCAATCTTTATGAGGTTTCCTTACAACCTATAGGACAGTCACCTCTGTGGATGAGCTGTCATTTCTCTTTACCAAGAGATTTCTCCTTTTCAAACTGAATCTTAATTAATTTTGATGGTATCTGTAGCTTTTCTTCTCCCATGAAAACAAGAATGAAACACTTTCTCTAATGTAGCACATCTCCTGGTTTCCATTCTGAGGTCAACACATCCTTGAAATACACCAGCTGATTTAATTAGGAAGTTTTTTTCTATTATCCAAAGTCTCTGCAGCCATTGTTCCTATCTCGTTAGCATTAAGAGAATTCAAGGTTAACAAAGCATTATGCAATCTATTTCTGGGAGTCTTTTTCATCCCCTTCTGTTTGTTTAACATATCCTTTATAACAGTTTGATCTTTCTGTAACTACTTGACCTGTAGGATTGTGTAGTATACCTGTAATATGCTTTATATTATAATAAGCAAAAAGCTGTTTCACTTTCTTAGAGACACATGCTGGAGAATTGTCTGTCTTTATTTGTGTATTTATTTATTTATTTATTTATTTATTTATTTATTTTTTATTTGAGCCTGGACCCAATTCTTAGCCCTGTCATCAGCCCACTATAGGGACCCTTCTGAGTGAGGACACTGGCTAAGGCATGCCCGTGAATACAGGCCAGAGATCACATGGGCTCAGAAGTATCTACATGGTCACATTTCTACTCCCTGTGATAAAATGGCCGACAAGGAAGGGCTCTTTTGGCTCACAATCTGAGGGTACAAACATGGTCTGGAAGCCTTGACAGCAGGGCTTGAGACAACTGTTCACGTTACAGTTGCAGGGATGTGTGACAGGGGTCACATTGTATCAGTAGTCAGGAAGCAGAGAGAGGTGAATGCTGGCAGTCAGCTTGCTTTCCCCTTTGTGTGTGTTCTGGGATTCCAGTCCCTAGAACGGTGCTACCCCCAGTTAGGGTAGCTCGTTCCATCTCAGCTGAGCTAATCTGGCAAATTCCTCTTAGACAAGCCCAGGGGTTTGTTTTTTTTGGTGTGTGTGTGTGTGTGTGTGTGTGTGTGTGTGTGTGTGACTATACATCCTGTCAAGTTGATTGATATTTGTTATTAATTACCATAGGATGCAGAGAATAGTTTCTCTTTGAAACTGTTTTGTTGGAAACTATGTTAGGTCTTACAAAATATGGGGGCGGGGAGTAAGATACCCTCAGAGTTGCTTATTTCTTGAGAGAGTATTGTAGACCTCAGAACGACTGTGCACAAATTGCTTTGTCCTTTGTACCCAGGTTGCTGATGGGTACCGTTCCCCTTTGTCAGGACTCCCAGGGCTATCCAGGATCTTTTACTGTGTTATGCCAAGCATTTTAATGAAAAAAAATGGCATAGGGCATAGAAGGGAAATAGGAAGTGGGCAGAATGAATAATAAACTTGGGAGTTTCTGGTTAATTTGGGGGTAAAAACAGCTTGGGGATGAAGGTCAGTGCACGGAGACAGGAGAGAGCATAGAGGGGCAGAGAGGACAGGAGGCCATTTGTCACATGATGGGTGGATGGAGGGCGTTTGTACAGTCTTCTGAGGTAAAGAAGAGCTCACTAATGTTCCTAGTACTGCACAGATGCACTCGTGGTATATGGGAAATCACGCCGCCGTCTGAGCTCTGCAGAGAGGCGATGGTGCTCAGCTAACTTGGTAGCTAGATGTGGATAGGAATGCAGAATTAGAGACTTGACTGTCCCAGTGCCCTGCAGAGACTGATGCTAGTGCCACCCAGCATGGGACTCTCAGAAAGAGCAGAGGCAGAGTGACGAGCACAGTGGAAAACTTAAGCAACATGCAGTGGAGGCGTTTTCTAACCTCACCAGTGCCTGGGGCAGAAGGGTTGGAAGTTAAAACCCCAACCACACTGTCAATTATTTATAACTCATTGCATAAATTATTATGTTTAAATTGGCTGTCTAGTAAACAGTATATAGTTTTGCACCACAGAGGTTAGGTCATTCTAAATTAATCTATCCTTGTTTTGATGGGAGAGGGGGAAGGGAGGAAGGGAACAAAAGGAAAAGAGAGGGAAAGGAGGAGAGATAGAGAGGGAAAGGGGGAAAGGAGGGAGAGAGGGAAAGGAGGGAGAGAGAGAAAGAGAGAGCAGGGAAGGGAGAGAGAGTTAGATTTCCCCATTGGACCTTTGGGTCATAGCTAGGCACGTGAGCTGGGGGAGGGGAGCGTCCCAGATGACACTGGGATGTTTTTCCTTGGGGGATCCAAGAAGCACTCTATTACTCAGAGCGAAATCCAAAGTGTTTACGCTGCCTCAGCAGCACCTCCTACTCATCTTTCTCCCACACACCATAGCTGTGCTGTCTCCCCAGTAGTTCCCTGCCAGGGCCTTTGCCTGGGCTCTTTCCTCTGCCACAATCGCTCAGTTTCCATATTTTATCACGTCCTTGCCTCCTGGGAGAGTCTGCTCAGGATTTACATTCTCAAGAAGCTATGTCATGGCCACTCATTGAAAATGGCAATGACTTACTTGTGTCTCACAGGAGCACTCTATTAAAATTTTTAAATTAATCTGTTTATTTTATATACCAGCCACAGCCTCCCCTACCCTCCAAGTCCCTTTCCGCCATTACCCCTCCTCCCCACAATCCCCTCCACTTCCGTCACTATCCAGGAAAAGGCAGGTCTCCTAAGAGTATCAATAAAACATGGCATATCAAGCCACGGTAAGACTAAGCAACTCCCCATATATTAAGGCTGGGCAAGGCAACCCAGTATGAGAAATAGGGTCCCAAAAGCCAGTAAAAGAGTCAGAGACAGCCCCGGTTCCCACTGTTTGGAGCTGCATAAGAGGGCCAAGCTACACAACTGTATCATATATGCAGAGGGCCTAGGTGAGTCCCATGGAGACTCCCCGGTTGTCAGTTCAGTCTTTGTGACCCTATCGATTAGTTAACTGAGCCCCTCTGTTGTCCTTGACCCCTCTGTCTTCACAGTAGCATTCCCGATCTCTCTGATTCTGCCTCACCCTTTCGGAAGAAATGATCAGTTGTTGAACACCACACAGTCCTCATTTATTCTGTTCTTATTATTTGCTTTCCTGCCTATCACGTTCCTCCATAAAAGGATGGGTGCTGATTGCTTTATTTGTCGTTTGATCTCACTTCCTGTTACATCACAGGCACTATGTGAATGATGGTTAAATAGAAAAATGAATGTTCAGATGGCCTCTGTGAGAACATGTGGAGCATACATCTTTGTATGTGGAATGAAGACCCACGGAGGGCGGTGAAAGACTGAATGTCTTGAAAAGCGGAAATGGAAAGTCTGTTAGACTTCTGTCTTTCTGTCTGTCTCAATCAGAGCTCGTCATCCTCTTCCTAGTTTCTTCCAGCACCCGTTCTGCTACTGCAGTCACATATCAGGGTCTGGTCTTAGACTCTTCTCTCGTTCATTACACCAACGAACCAGAGTCAACGTCTTCAGGATTTTATCTTAGTAATAGTCTTGTTTCAGTTCTGAGGTTTGAACACAGGGCCTTGGGCATGGTGGGCAAGTACTTTGCCACAAAAGTACACCCCAACCCTTCCTTGACCATTTAAAATCTGTTTATTTATTTAACATGTGCGAGTGTTCTGCAAGCATGAATGTATGTGTCCCACACGCTTGCACAGTGCCCATGGAGGTCAGAAGAGGACATCAGATCCCTGGAACTTGAGCTGCAGATGGCTGTGAGATGCCACGTGGATCCTAGGAATGGAACCTGGGTCCTCTGCAAGAGGAGTCAGTGCTCTTAACCACCGAGCCATTTCTCCAGGTCTCTTTCTTAACCGCCCTTGAAGGATTGTTCCCCAAGAATACTTTTTCTACTGGAGCACAGGCTTTCTCTTCATCTTCTATTTGAATCATTTTGGCTGAATAGAAAAATCCTTGGCTCTCAGCTCATTTCCTTGAGCATTTCACTGTGACTACTTTTGAGTAAGATGTTGATTTAAAAACAAATAACATACATTTCTATTCTTTATCTGTAACTTGGACTTTCTTCTAGATATGCAAAGGGCCTCTGCATCCACATTCTCCTTTATTCCATTAGTCTCTTGTTCAATTAGCTTTGTTAGTCTTTATCATTTATTTCTTTTTAGAGAGCCTTATGTAGTCTCATCTGACCTTGAACGTAGCTGAAGACGACCATAAACTTCTGATTATTCTGTCTCAAGACACCTGGCTTGTTTCCTGTGCAGTGTTCTTACTAGACTAAGTCTAGGATGGACGTCTTTGTTTCCAAGCAAGCAGTATGTTCTTTCAGTGCATCCCCAAGTTTGATAAATGTTATGATTTGGTTCCTAGATGCTCTCCAAAGGTTCCTTTGTTGAACACTTTGCTCCCAGTTGGAGAAGCTGCTGAGAAGAATAGGAGGTGGGAGGATGTGAGATTGTAGATACAAGGACCTTGAAAGAGGCTTTTGTACTTCACCATAGTAACCATGGACTGAAAGCTCTGAAACCAAGAGCAAAACTGGTTATTGCTTCATCATGAGTCTCCTTGAATGCTTTGTCACAGTCCCAGAAAGCTGGCTAACATGCCCCCGCTAGCCAGGGGTAAGAGTGTCTCCACTCAGAAGGTCCAGTAATCACGTTCATTCTTGAGGTGGTAGACTGAGAGCTGGCCCTGGAACGTGGTCCCTAACTCTGTGGTTTACCTATCATCTGTCTACTCCAGTCTCTGACCCGCTGTACTGCCCCGTCATCCTTCATCAGCGTATCAGGGTTTTCAGCATTCATGTCTGGATCCTACCCTCAAGGCCAGGTTTCTGGCCTCCTGTCTCCTCACTGTTCCTGCTCTTTCAAATGTACAAATCTAACCCAACGGACTGATGCATTGTCCCTTTGCCTATCATACTTCAAATATACTTCTTCTGCCTTAGTGTGCCCAAACAGAACCCTGCCCTACAGCCCGCCCCTGTGAGAACACCTTACCTTGATCTCTGTCTGAAGAGACAGGCTCATTCTCCTTTCAATTTCCAGGAGATATTTAACTATATGGGAGAGTGAGGATTAAACTCTGTCTAGACGGTTGTGTTCTTGTGTGTTTCAGACAGAGTTCTGCAGCTAACAGGCAACAGACATAACTCTCAGAACCCAGTCGTCCTGGAGTTTCTCCTGCACAGCCCAAGTTCCACCATTAGTACAACGTGAAGGCAATAGCTCCAGTTACTATGATTCTTGGCTTAGTTTGACAGCATAGGAAGAGGATCAGATTAATGCAGCTTAGGGCCAAAGCTATGTCATTCTGCCTGGGAGATGTATTAGTTACAGCTAACTAATTGTTGTGAGCAAATGCCTGTGAGCAAATGCCTGAAGAGCGTATTTTGGTTTATGATTTGAGAGGATTCAGTTCATGGTGGAGGTGTGGTCACAGGGACATGAGGTGTCCCATTTGTATCCACACAGAAGCAGGGAGCAGCTAATCCCAGTGGCCAGCTTGTGCATAGGCCACACATGGCCTATTGAGTTTGTAATCTACTGTCCTGTCATGCTGGGGGATGGCAGTGAGCTCTCCTGCTGTCTCTGCTGTTTCCCCACTCCTCTTCTCCCTTAAGCTGCCCCAAAGTTCCTTGTGACAGCTTCCCTGCAGTACCTGACATACCCGCGACACTAAATACAATGAACTCATAATGTGTTCAGTGTTTCGTTAATGTCTGAAATTTCTGAGTAAAGGCAGTTAATCTGGCTCATTGAAAGTTTATATCCACGTTATAGAGAAACTGGAAGTCAGAGGAAAGTTGAAAGACAGAAGGGAAGAGGCTTTGCTGCCACCCTGCCCACCCTGAATCCTTAGGACTTCTACCTTTCCTTCGAAGATTCTCTCTAGATAATCATGTCTTCGTCATTGTCTTCATTTTCTGCTTATAACTGTGTGTATATATTTTCTGTGCACATGCAGTCTCTGCTTCTTTAAGAGCCTATTTTCACGGTTAAACTTTCTAGAAGGCACTGTTTTAAGACCATGCCCACAATATGCCCATGTAGGTCTGCCACAACTCACTTCATGTCATTGCAATTTGATACCTTCTATCAGAAGTCATGGCCTGTCATAGATCAGTCTGGTCACTTGCCCTCAGTGTACTGTGTCTCCAACTTATTAGCTGTTGGATGACGATAAAGAAAAATTATGGAGAGAATTGGAGAAGCAGTGCTGAGCTTAAGCTAGATGCTCGGCCAACACTGGTGACCTGGGACAGGAACTCTCTGGGAAAGGTGGAGTGTTGGCCATCACCCTGCCACTGTTCCCTGGTTGCAGGCTGCCCTTCATGCAGGTGGACTCGGTCCAGCGCTGGATGGAGGACCTGAAGCTCATGACCGAGTGTGAGTGCATGTGCGTCTTGCAGGCAAAGCCCATCAGCTTGGAGGAAGACACACAAGGTGACCTTATCCTAGCAGGAGCCCCTGGCCCAGGAGATCCACTACAACTGCTCCTGAAGCGGGGCTGGGTCATCAGCACAGAGCTTCGCAGGATCGGGCAGAAGCTGGCCCAGGACCGCTGGGCACGTGTGCACAGTATGAGTGTGCGTCTGACATGCCATGCACGCTCCATGGTCAGCGAGTACAGCACCATCAGCAGGACCTCCTCACAGGAAATGGGCCAGGTCAGCCATGCCAAGATAGGGCTAGTGGGTGCTGGGTCGGGGAATGCTTTCCTGTATTCTGGGGTCTGAACCTTTCCTGGCTAGTGGTTTCCCTTGTCTTGGAATAAAGTAGAGAAGGATAGTGAGGACATTTAATGGATATAGACTTGTGCAAGGCATTGTGGCAGGTGTTTTCTCTCCACAAATGTCTCTAATCTACATGCCCACTGTGAGCTCGGAACAGGATGTGAGGCTTCATTGATCAGTCTGTGTTATGTGACGTCGGCAAGTCACTTGACTCCTCCTTGCTCTGGGGCTTTCTCTCAGTGAGTACACAATATTTATCCTGTGAGGACAACTGAATAATGACAGGTGAAGCATGCCATGCAGCTGACTGAAAAGATTAGTATTATCGTGCCCGGTTTATGGTTGAGGGGATGGACTCAGAGGCTGAGTCACTTGTCCCACGTTAAGCAGGGGAACGTGAAGGAGGTCCGGAGCCAGCATTTCTGATTCCAAATGCATTCGAATCTTCCCACAGTCAAAAGTGAACCACTGAAGCCTCATTTCCCTCATTGGGATTTCTCTCTCCTTCCTTCCTTCCTTCCTTCCTTCCTTCCTTCCTTCCTTCCTTCTCTCTCTCTCTCTCTCTCTCTCTCTCTCTCTCTCTCTCTCTCTCTCTCTCTTTCTTTCTTTCTATTTCCCCTTAAACTTCTTTCCTTCACTGTGCAGGCAGCGGGTGTTGGTCCTTCTTTGAACCCAGCTTAATGCCTCTTCCTCCCCAAGGCTTTGCAGATCTCACAGTCTAACTGATTGTCTGCTGCCTTTTCTTACTCTCTCAGTGCATCCAGCCTTGACCTCTTCGCCTACCCATGTCCCAGGTCACAGTGTATTCTGGGTTCTGTGCCTGTTTCCCTCACTTTCCGGCCACAGAGGACCCAGTACAGCAGCTGATCCTCAGTGGAATGACATGATCTTTTCCGGTTACAGGCGGAGAAACTGCTCATGGAGAAATGTTCTGAGCTCTCGGCGGTCACTGAGAGGTAAGTGCACCTGGGCTGTGTAGCCTGCTGGCCCTCTGGTTCTGGGAGGGACTGGTATCTTCTCAGGAGGTTTCGCTAGCTGGTGGTAGGCTGGATTTTTTTTTTCTAGGCATTCCCAGAAACCTCAAAGGACAGATTATCTTGAAGTCAGTGTAGTGATGCATGTCTGTAATTGCAGTGCTTAGAAGACAGAAGCAGGAGGATTGCAACAAGTCCAGCATGGTTTACCTAGCGAGCTCCAGGCCAGCGAGGACTGTATGGTAGAACCAAAAAGTAAACCAAAATAATGAAAGGTTCTAACAAGGTTTTTGTCCCATATTCAGAGCCTGGGGAAAGGGAAAGTTAGGAGAGAGCCTTGGGCGTTAGTGGAAAGCTGTTTGGGGTAAGCTGACAATGGGGGAAGGTTTACTTTAAAGTTGGAGGGCCCCCATGGACTGTAAAGTGAAGGCAATATCCCAGGTCAGGTGAAAGGTGAACTCTCACCTCCATACACATGCGAAGAGACAGAGATGTCCACAGACACACACTCACTCTCACACAGACATATAAACACACACTCATAAGATCACAGAAATCTGCCCACAGTCTCTTGCCCCTATATCATACCATAAACATACACGAGTTGACACTCAGATGCACACATATACACTTAACTTCATATGGACTCACTCTGAGTGTGTGTTGACATGTTCCTTTGCCCTTCATGCCTCAAATCTGGATTTTGGCATCTGTGGGAAGCTGGAGAGTCTTTTCCTCTTCTGGGCAGGAGATTCTCAGACCATGGGGTGGAGGTCAATCTATTCCCCTCTAGTCCTCCTGTCTGCGAGGAAATCTTTGAGGAAGCTGCTTCTTCTTCTTCTTCTTCTTCTTCTTCTTCTTCTTCTTCTTCTTCTTCTTCTTCTTCTTCTTCTTCTTCTTCTTCTTCTTCTTCTTTTAAAAAAAGCCATATTGTGGCAGCATTTTTTGTTTTTGTTGGTTGTTAAAAATAAGTTTTAAACTGAAATAGAACCATTTTTCTTTCCACATCCCTTTCCTCCCTCAATGCCTGTCATGACTCCCGTTCTGAACTTAGTATTTTTTATTCTGATTATTATTATTACATACATATACACATGTGTATTTGTGTACATATGTGCATGCACAAATGTAAATAAGTGAGTCCATTTTTCTTGGTGGTGTGTATGTGGTGTCAAGACTGACCTACTCTGGATTGGACAGTCAATAAGAACCCTATCCCAGGAAGAGGGCAATACTTCTCCACTAGCCATTGTTGCCTGTGGCTCTTTGTCTAGAGGTGGGATCTCCAAGTTCCCCCTTCCATGTTAGTATATCTATTGGTATCGCCATCCTTTCTATCTTGTTAGTGCATGGGCATCGATTCTTCCAAGCTACAGCGAGAGCAGTAGTGGTGCACTGTGCTCTAGCTACCTTCTCCAAGGCTATTGCCCCTCCACCTCAGGTGCCGCTGAGACCAGACAATTGGCCCCATTGATAGCACACCATCCCAGGGAGAACCCAGAGGTCTGACTTTGCCACCTTCTGGTGTTAGCACTTCCCCGTAGCAGGGAATGTGATGGTTCCAGCCCTTCTCTGTGGAGCAAGAGGCCAGGGAACAAATCAAGCTGGCAGACTCCATCTCTGATTCCTTGGAGCTGCGTCTTCCATCTCGTCTATTCTTCACACACACCATGCCTCGAGAAAGTCCCGGTCGGCCCTAGCCACAGCTGCAGTCCTACCAAGGACCCCTTCCGGTGGCCCACTCTGCGATTCTTCCTCCCAGGTGCCTCCAGGTGGAGAATGAACATGTTCTGAAGTCAATGAAGGCCTGCGTGAGCGAGACCCTGAGCACGCTGGGCCAGCACTTTGGCCAGCTACTGGAGTTGGCTCTGACAAGGGAAGTGCAGGTCAGTATGGCCCAGGAGACGGAGGACACGGTGGGGGTCATCAGGGAGGGGGCATTCAGTAACTCAGCCAGGCTGAGAAAATGCAAAATGGCCTTTCCGGAGACACATCCTCTTCGGACCACCAGGGTTCGTGCCAGCATCTGTGTGGAGGCTGTTTAGTTTCCAAATGTGAGAACTGGAGTCCAGGGAAGAAAGATTTAGCCAAAGTCACACAAGGCAGTGCCAGGACCTGGTGTATCTTCCGGTACTGTTTCCAGCGCTCTGAATATTTTCTGCTGAGCTATTCACCGCACACAGGGTACCCTTCCTTTCTTGAAGAACTTAAGCTAAGGTGGCAGGAGACAAGCCATGTTTTGAAGTCCTGGCCGCAGAGAGGGCTCTGGAAGGCTTATCCTCTGCTTCTAGGCAGGCTTATGCTTGTTTCCGGGAGGAGGGCGTGGTGCCCTCTGCAGTCTGTCAGGTGTAACAAACCGGTTTGTAAAAGAGGTGTTTGTCGAGGCTCTTCACTTCCCCTGCTCTCTACTTTGTAAATTTTCTCAAGAACGAAAGTAAGAAGAAGTACAGAGCAGGTGGAAAGCCTGTGGGCTAAATGCACATCATTTCTCTTTCCCTGCTTTGGGATTCCAGAAGCTCTCCCAGCACCAGGCTCCGTAAGGTTTTCATTAGGAAGCTATTTACATGTTATTTATAGTCCGGGAATACTGTGCCACATACTTACCATTCTTTCCCACCACCAAATAAAAGCCTCCCATAAATAATAAGCGTCTGATTTTCTCCATACCGGCCTCTCTGATGAACTCAGAGATTCCTCTCTTCCTTTCCTGTGTGTGTTCCATTTTGCACAGGACCGAGGTGCTTCTGGACCGATTTTCCTGCAAGTCCCATCTTGGTCCATGTTTCTACACCTGTGCCAGTGTAACTGGACCTAGGTGCCCTCACCCTGTCAGTCACAGAAGGGTCCTCAAAGGCTACCCTCCCTGGCCTTAGAATCTGAAATAAAGAAACAGAGGGTCTCAATGCTGAGGTGCCGGTGCTCCCGGACCTTAGAACACTGGAGTTTTGGGGATTGGGGACTCAGGCATCCTGAGTCAAAGAATCAGTGTTAGCAATGACATAGAGGAGCAAGGGTGGTCACTTTAGTGTTCATGTCCCAAACTGAATCATTATATATGACTGTCCATGTTGGAAAGAAAATCTAATGTGTGATGGACGGAAGTATTGATGTCCGAAGACCTAAAACCCTGGGGACCCATCTCAGCAGAGGAATTGCTAAGCAAGGGTACAGTGTCTCTTTCTAACAGGGAGCTGTAAGGTAGGGTTTCTCTTGCTTTTAGCTGATAGAGTCATGGGAAAGGCCAGGATTCTTCAGAGGCTTGGACCATGCGTCTGACTTCCTCGGCCAAACTTCATGCCACTTGTCCCCCATTCTCAGTTTATTCAGGGTAGAGCTCCTGACCCCATACTCCCAAGCTTCTGACTAGGTGCCGCTCACTAGGAGGTGTGACTGTCCAGGTCCCTGATGGCTGGCCTGGCAGGTGACCAGGGTCAGCAGCTCTTCTGCTATAGTTGAAACCTCAGCCTTGCTTCCCAGGGAGGGGTGACAAGGTCTGTCTTGATGTTTCTGTGTATTTATTCTCTTCCTGGTAACTTCCTTTCTTGGTGTTTTCCTCAATGTCATTCCCTAGGATGCTAGGGGAGCCTATTATGCCCAGAACTTGTATATGCAGGAACCGATGTCCTGTCTTAAATAAAATAAAACCTCTTTATTTGCATGGGAATACCTATGATGCCCATTCTGCTCTGCAGATCTTCCCAAGGACCCATTGTTTGGTACCACTCAGACTCAGGATGGGCTTTCTATCCTTAAGCCTCTTTGCAAGCATTTTCACAGGGCTACTCAGATATTATCCTCTTATATTCACCAGACTCTTGGCTACCTGTAGAAGGAGTTTTGACTTGCTTTGTCCATGTATTTCTAAGGCACACATCTCTTGATGATTTGAACAATATACGGTGGAGAAAATCAAGTAGTTTATTTCAAACTGATAGGATTACAGTAGAAAGCTAAGAGTCTGTTTACTTGTACTCGGATCCTGGAGCTTCAGAGCCTGCATTTGGAGATATTTTCTTGGCACTATGGAATTATGTTGGATAGCAAGTGGGAGTCATCTCTCTAAAATCACATATAAATAAACAGTAGAGCAATGCAAACAAGAGTGATAATGATACAATATTATGTCATATCGCCCTGACTCATCCTGGAATATAATTAAGTCCAGTTCTGGGCCCTGTATCAGTTATTTGCAACATTTGTGTTGGCAAAAAGCCTGACAAAAAGCCCCTTAAAGGAAGAGGACTTACTTTGGCCCCTGGTTTGACAGGAAGGCTCGGCAGAGTTCACTGGGGTGGAATGTGCGGCCTGAACACCTCACATCTGAGAAGAGGGAAGTGGAGAGCAGAGAACACTGGTGCTCAGCTGGCTTATCCCCTCACCCCCCGGCCCGGCCCTTCATTTGTCCTGGGAGTCCAGCCCACTGAATTGTACCACTCACAGTCAGGGGGCCTTCCATCCTTGTTAAGCATTTCTGAAAGTATTTTCACAGGCAGGCTTAGAGGTGTATGTCCTCGGTGATTCCAAATCCAGTCACGTTGACAGTGACTATCAGCACATCCACTCAGGGGAAACTCCAAGAATGAAGGGAGGTGTGATAATAGAAGTTTTGAATAATACTTGGATGGGGCAGAGGGGGCTCAGTCTAGAAATGATCATTCAAATTCACAAAGGGAAGTGTATGAGGGTCATTGGATTTCACCTCCAGGATATCCCATATGGAGTAGTGGGGCTTCCCAGTAATGTGAGGGGCTGCCTTAGGGAAGTGCTATCCCTAAGGTGGACTGGCAATGCCTGGAGGACTGAGGCAGCACATGGAAGCTGTGCTGAATGTCTTATAAGTTCCTTCTCTCTCGATAGACTGTAAATTCATGAATGTGGGCATTATGGGGTGAAGGTAGTGTTTGAAACCAAGCCAGGGTTCAAATCCTGACTGCAACTCATTCTTCAGACTTGGGCACATTACTTAATCTTCCTGACCCTTGTTTTTTTTTTTTTTTTTGGTTTTGTTTTTTTGCTACTACAATGGGTTGAGTTACAGTCGATGAAATAACACATGATAATTGGTGGTTCTCTCTGGATTGTACACTATCGACTAGAAATATGCTCTACCTTAAAAAAACAGTAGTTTTATAACAGGAGTGTCACAATTTCATTATTGTGTACTAATATTATTTTAACTATTTTGGAAGGATGGTATTTCTTAGTCTGGTGGCAGATGGAGCAGAGGGAAGCCAGATGTCTGTGGGACACCCTTAACCTTCCTGAAGCCATCGCCATGAATAAATATCCCTGCTCCACGGTGGGTTCTTTTGGGATCACAGCCAATATCGTTTTGCTTCTAGGAGGCTCAGATGCCGCCATTCGTAATGCCATGGCCGTGAAATCATGTGTAGATTCCCTGACACTAGGGTCTAAAATTTTCTTCTGATTCTCGTTGACACTCTCTGATTTTGCTCAGCCATGTTGTCCACATCGGTAAAGCGAGACTGCAGTGAGATTAAATAGCAACACAGAGATAACCTAAGTGCACTTGCCAGAGAAGATATAGACGTTTCCAGACATTATTTCTCTCACAATATATATGTATATATATATATATATACACATATATATGTATATATATATATTAAATTATATGTATATATAACTCACTAGGAGAAAAAGCAAATGGAAACCAAACTTCACTTCCACTGCTTATCCCAACCAGGAGAGTTTTCTCCCAGTTTGCTTGTGTGGAGTATGTTCATTACTCAATGTTGTGAAAAATTCCCGTGAAGAGCAACTTAAGGGAAGAAGTTGTTTAGCTTTGGGTTTGCAGGTTCGTCCATCATGGTACGGCAGCAGGAATGTGAGCAAGGTCACACCCCGTCTGCAGTCAGGACGCAGACAGATAGGTGCTGGTGTTCAGCTTGTGTTCCCCTTTTTATTCATTCTGGGACTCAAGCCCTTACAATGATGCTGCTCACACTTAAGATGGGTTTTTCAGCTCATTTGACTGAATCTAGAAATCACAAGCATGCCCAGAGGTGATTCTAGCACCTGCCAAGGTGACAACCAATGTTAACCATCATAGTTCTTCATAATTACAGTCCAGATTATCTCTGCAGTCATGGGGAGAGGGTTTGGGGAAATATCTACTTGTGCTGGTTCATCCCAGATATAAGTGCAACACCCAGAGACTTAGTACCTCAGACTCAGTGTTATCTTACTAATATACTCCACTTCAAGAAGATTGAAGCTGGCCAATTCTCAGTCCCGAGGACAGAAAACTCAGGCATCATTCTGTCCTTAGATTCCGTCCCTAGGGCATTCAGGGGCCTTACATATACATTGCAGCTGAGGAAAAGAATACAGTCTTGGACATGACCTGGAAAGAATGACAGTCAGAGTGTGTGCTTCAGTTGTCCACAGCCACAAGCATGTATGAACATATACCTGCTAGGGGAAGAGAGCCATTGCAGATTAATGTACTGCTGTATTTACCATATATGGGAGAAAAATGTCCCTGCTTTCACAGAAGGACATTTGAACATTTCTCCTTTCTGAAAAATCAGGAATTTTCAAGTATTTTACATGGATCTGCTTGGTATGTGTTTGTCCCTGTCCTGAGTGGTGGAATCTCTTCAGTTCTTGCTCCCTCTGGACAATGTGCAGGATCCTAACACCCCAGGCTGTATTGGCTCTTTCAGGTGACTCAAGCTAGTGAGCGTCGAACAACTTAGGGTGCACTGCATTGCACAGGTTCCAAAGAGACTTGCAAGCACATAGCATGTGAAGAAAATCTATTTCTAGATCTTCTTTCTTCATTTGTCTCCTTTCCCAGGGACTCATGTGGTTTTGTTAGCACTTGCATTACTTCCAGAAGGAAGCACATCCCAGATGCTCTGTCCTCCGAAAACCTAGGGTGGAGGTGGGAAATCAAGCAAAGGAGACCCCTCCATCCAGGAATCATAAAACCCTTGGGTTGTCATGATTAGCTCCATAGATTTTGCCTATTTGTGTTGAGAGAGGCATTAGACATTGTGAATTTCTCCAGTGTGGGGTTTTCTGATTCTGATAGATGGAAGAACGTGTGATCTGTTGGGGGTGGGTAGTAGGAATTTCTAGTTAGTTTGTCTTTCTTATCTATTTTATTCTGGAATAATGTTTGGTTCTTGAATCAGAACAAAGAGATGATTGGTAGGATGTATCAGATCTTAAAAATGGCTGTTTTAAAGTACATACCTAAACGAAAGCAGCTCCCTTCAGCCATTTTTCATAATCATCCCTAGGTTGTGACATTAACTAGAAAGAAAAGTGTCCTAGAAGAGCCAAAGACTCTAAATGATGCAGATTATTCTGGATGTAACTAGACTGGTTTTTAGATTTTTTTCAAAGATTTAAAAAAACAATTAAAGCCTTATGTCAAAATATTTATACTAAGAATATAATATCTAAAGCTTAAAATTATAAAATTAATTGCCAGCAGCTGGACTAATTCCATTTATAATGTATATATTTTTTCAAATACCCATTCCATTAAGATATGTTTACAACAAAATTTTGGTTTGTAAGATTTGTAGTTATCAAAATTTGTTCCATGTTTGCCAATTGTACTGGTGGTGATTGTGATGTCAATCAACCAGGAAAAACGTGGGTTTGTTTGTTTGTGACACTTGGAACCTTCTAGTAGAGGTATATAAATAAAATGTCAAAATACCAAAGATAAGTATCATAAGAATAATCAATAAAACACTTTAAAATATAAATTCAATGCATTAAGGAAAATTTTTGAGAGGAAAGTATACTGAGGATATGAATTTAATGATGAGAAGTCACAAAAATGTCAAAGAAATGTTTTCCACATATTTTAAATAATGTTAACTTGTTTTGATATTCAAATTACAGTCACTACATCTGATGACTAATGCAGAGATTTTATTTTTATGTCAATACACAAAATCTATGGGAAATTACATAATACTATGCTGAAAAAGTTTAGCTGTCAAAATAAAAATATGCAAAATCACAGACACAAATAGAATTAAGCCATGATGGTTGCTGCCCCTACTTCTCACTTGAAGATCATTTGGACTTGGGACCCCTGACTCCTACAGAGAATTTCCATCTGGTTCCTACTCTTGTTGCACCAAGGCACCTTCTTGGCAGATGTTTGGCTGGAGCCAGACGCTGCTTGCAGCACCATCGTTTGGTATATTTGAACAGTGGTGCTTCTTTCAACTGTAATTTTTCAGCAGCAATCTGGGTCCCTGGTTCTCTTTCTCCCTGCTGATACACGAACACTTCCAAAGAGGCCCTGCAGAATTCTGAGCCTTCACTCTTCTTTTCTCAGATCTCCAGATCTGAGCAGTTTTTCCTCATATACCGTGGGTTTCTGGCACATTCTTTTGTTTTGTTATGTGTAGCATTTTCTTCTAGACTTAGGGATATTTTTCTTCTTGAAAGGAATGAAATCATCCAAATTTTGGTCTTCCTAAATCCTCTGGGTCTCACATATTATCTTCATTTATCTTCCTAAGTGGGGTATTCTCAGCTAAAAGACATTGTCTCCCTGATCAACAGTTAATCCAATGCTGGGTTGTTGATACTTTGTCCAGGTTCTGTCCAGTGTATTCAGTCTTCCGTGTTATCTCCCCAGAATCATGTATTTCTCCAGCGTGTTTTCTAGGACATGAGTGATTTCCTTTTCCCACTTCCCAGAACTTTCATCAGGGCATTTGTCCACTCACCCTTTGGGGTATCCGTGCTGATCTTTGTGACATTCCCCTATGTTTCATAACCTTGCTAAAGAAAAAAAACCAAACCCAATGACAGTTTTCATTGTATTTTATGATCGTCAGTGTAAGTGATTTGGGTGGGGCTTAGCGGAGTGACTACTGTTTCCTGTCCCTCAAGGAGATGCTGTCCAGCTGGCAGATGGTTTGGTGACCTCCTGTCAGCTTCCATCACGTGTATGTATGTTTTAAGTCTGTTCTCAGGGGGAATGTAGATAGGGATTCTTCAGGAGACTTTTCCTGGGTTCTCAAATGTCTTACGTGCCATTCTAGAGCTTCCAAAGAACTATCCAAAGAAGCCTGCGTTGACTGCTTAAGGCTTCTTATGAACTCATCTTGGGAGTTCTGAAACATTACTCCTGCCAACCACTGGCTTCTATTAGTCAAACAAGGCATCAAAATTCAAAGGAAGGGTGATTAGAATACAGACTTCTTTAGGAGGAATAGATTGGATTCTATAGCTATCTTTAATCTGCTATGCCCTGCCCTTCTGTCTGGGTTTGATGTAACTCCTTGGCTCACTTTGTCCAACTGCACATTTTCTATCTAGAGCTCCAGGAAAAGTCTCACAATGTTTTCCTTGATTCTTTGGAGAAATACATTTTAGTCACCTTGGTTTCTCTTGCTTTTGATAAATTTCACTGATGTTCACTGATTCTTTCTAATTGAGAGACAACTGAAAGACACTATACTTTCTGGTGCCTTGTTTGGAGCTGATGGATGTTTGAATCCTTTCTCCTTCACTCCCTTTTCTCCTGATCTTAAAGACATTGTTATTATTCTTGTTGTTTCACGTCTATGTGGTCTGTTGTTTAAGAAAGTACTTGCCACTTACCTTGTAAGTCTGTCTTGTTTTATTTTGGAATATATGGAAGTTTCTGTCCTGCCTGGTCACGCAGCCATTCAGTACCAAAGAAACACACAGAGGCTTGTATTGATTTTAAACTGTTTAGTCTATTAGCTCAGGCTTATTATTAACTAACTCTTACAACTTAAATTGACCCATAACTTTAGTCTATGTTTAGCCATGTGGGTTGGTATCTTTTCTCATTAAGGCATTCTTATCTTGCTTCATCCACATCTGGTTGGTGACTGTGTCTCTGTCTTTCTATTTTCCAAAATTCTCTTGGTCTTATTACCTTGTTTATAATTCCTGCCTGACTACTGGTCAATCAGAATTTTACTAAACCAATACATGTAACAAATCTTTACAGTGTACAAAAACATTATCCTGCAGTGCTCAAGTTTCTCTTTGATTTCCTAAACAAAACAGAACAACAACAACAAAAAAAACCCCAAAAATTAAGACAAGCAAACGCTCCAAAAATTAACTTTTAGAAATGTGTATGTATCGGTTACCAAAATAAATAGGGTTTTCCTGGGGATACAGGCAAGAAGTCGATTGTGATGTAGAAAGCTGTTTTAAGTCTGATGAAGAAGGAATTGAATAGGAGGAGAGACTTAGGGATTGGACACAAAGGCATTAGTTGGGGGAGACCTCCATACTACAGACATGCTGGGAAAATCTCACCTGGAAGTAGTTCAGGGGAAGTGTGGCTTTGACAACAGCATGATGGAAAATCCTGGGATCAGCAAAGGGCTCTGGGTCAGCTCTGCCTCTCCCACTAGGTGGGAGCCTGGTGAGTTCACAGATTGTTAGATGCTGATGGAGGTGAGGACACAGTGAGTATTGTGGGTGGTATTTGCTTTGGCTTCTGGATTTCCTAGTCTAAGTGAGGTCATATGCCTATTAGAATGGGACCGTTAACCTTCGAAGTAGAAATTCAGACTCATAGGGAGTATTTGTTACTTTTTTGTGGCTAAGACAAAATAATTGACAATAGCAACTTTAAAAGGGGAGGGTTTATTTTGGGTTACTGTTGAAAGAGGGGTGCAGTCCATCATGACGGGGAAGGCATAGCAGTAGCAGCAACATGAGACAGTTGTCACATTGTGACGTCAGCGAGGAAGGAGACATGAATGTTGATACTCAGCTTACTTTCTTCTTTTTATTTATTCTGGGCCCCTAGCTCATGGGATGACCCCCTACTTTCCTCCTCAGTTAAACTTTTCTAGAAACACTCACAGATGCACCCAGAGGTTTGTTTCCAAGTGATGTGAAATCTGGTCAGGCTGACCACAAGTATTAGCTATCACAATAGAGACAAAGTCCGGTTCTGGTGAGCCATGTATGTTTGACCTTAGTCAGTTGTGTGTTCTTCAGGTTCCTCAAATGTGAAACGAGGGTTGAATTAAAGACGGACAATGTAGTGTTCAGAGCTTTGTGGATTCTTCAGGAGACTTAGATCCATTTTTCCAAATTTATGCTGTGAAAAAGTATTATACAACTTTTCTTTGTCCCTGAGATATGTCTGGGGTGTAATTACTGTATATATGTGTTTAGACATTAACATGAATTTATTCTCAGACATAAATGGTCTAATATTAGCAGTTGATTGCAGAAGACATTGGGCTTGAATTGTTTAATTTAATGCTAATTTGCTTCAAGTGCAAACACTCATCAGGAACATTAGGTAATTATCATTTAGGTACAGGACCACAAGATATGATGTCTACATTTCCATTTGAGTTATTTTGCTACTCATGGCTATAATATGAATAATAAAAACCCAGAGACAGATATAGGGGTTAAAGCTGAAGATCAGAGAAGCAGAACAGTAAACCACTAGAGGGACCTTTTACTTCTACCAATGCTCAGACTAAAGGGGCAATCCTCAGAATGCCTAGATTGCACTGTGTTGCACTGAGGTCCAACAAACCTCAGACTCCATACTCTAGTGAGTTCCTATCTCTTCCTAATTATATTTCTCTTTCCATCCAGCCATATCACTCCTGTCTCCACCTCCCTAGTGCTGGGATTAAAGGTGTGTGACTTCCAAACACTGGGATCAAAGGTGTGAGCCACCACCACCTGGATCTGTTTCTTGGTCAATCTTGTGTAGCTCAGGATAGCCTTGAACTCACAGAGATCTGTCTTTCCTCGTCCAGGGATTAAAGGTATGTGCCACTACTAGTGGCCTCTAGTGGCATAGCTTTGCACTCTGATCTTCAGACAAGCTTTATTTATTAAAATACAAATAAAATATTACTACATTTCCCCCTTTCTGTCTAAAATAAAAAGAAGACTATAAGTAGCATAAGAAAAACTATATATAATAAATACAATAGCTATATACAATATATGCAGGCAATAAGTGCATCAACAATGTCTAGTCCATTTGCATTTGAAAACAAATGTTTTCAGAGAAAACACTCGATTATATATCCTATCTTGGTAATTCCAAAGTCTTGTACCTAATTTACTTCCTGTCTTAACTTGCATTACCATCCCAAACTATCTTTTACTATCTCTCAACCTTATACACTTCACACCTCTTTAATGAGTTTCTTTTCTGCATCAGGTAAACAAGGAAAACAATAACTATCTAGTCTTAATCTCGCTGAGAGACCCAAGAAGGAAATAATATTAACCAAGTAAGCAGAAAGTGCGAACAAGCCACTTCCAAAAAATATGAGAAATGACAAAAACAGCTGGCTGCCTGGACAGTCACCCAAGCTTCCTCTGCAAAGTTGGGGCATCCATCTTTGGCCTACAGGCCTAGCATATCCAACAGACTTTTCTGTGAAGTGGGATATTCTTAAGGGCTTTCCCTCCTTCTCTTGATAATATTTGGTAGTCTCTTTTTCTGTGTGTCCTGCTTGTGTGACAGCATACTGTCAGCAGTTAAGGCAAGGGCATTTTCTTGCCCAGTGGCTTACTTTTGTCACAAAGGAAATAAACTCAGTGTAGAGTTTCTTTGATGCCCACCATCTTCTCTGAAGTAGATTGGTTCTGCAAGGAGCACACATGTCTCATTGTCGTTAAAAAAAAAAAAGAGCTTATGCTAGTAAAACATCTTAAATGCCATATCCTGTACATCTATGACTGTTGGAAGATGACCTGTCTATCTGAAATATATATTTATTTGACCTTGAAAACATACCTAATGTGATTACAAGTTTGATTGTAGTAGGCAATTAACTACTAACCTGCATTTCCTTATTATTCTAAACAGTTGGTAATAATAGTTTTCAAGGACTAGAAACTTGCATTACATTAATAAATGAGTTGTATAAATACAATGTCTTAAACAAAAGTAGAAATGTATGTACAGTATGTTCTAACCAATTAATTTTAAATTTATATCACTACACAAAAGTATTTATTTATTTATCAATATATAAAAGTATTTGCATACAATATGCAAAAGTCCAATCCAATGTAAAACACTTAAAGCTAGTTGCTTTTTAAAAGTAGATTTAATATCTATCTTTTGTCTTATCTTGTCTATACCCTCCCTTATTTCTTTTCAGAGTAGAATCAATAATTTACCCTTTTATCCTATTATATCTATATTCCCCCTTTTTTCTTTTCAAAGCAAGAACCTTGTATCTAATTTCCTTTATTTAAATTTTTCCTGACCATTACCAATAACAACTTATAATAAATCTCCCTAAACAATGACAAATATCCATTACCCAATAAAAGACCAAAAACCACCCACCCCACCTCTTGGGAATATAGGCATCATCTTCTTAAATTTACTTCCTGTTGTCTGGGGGTGGCAGTATCTTTAGGGGATCCTGAAAAGAAAAAAAAAGGGTCCTGGGAGAGGTAGCTGTGTCATTTGTTGTCAATTCACTGCATAATGGGGAGGAGCAGGGCTTGTCTCAAGGCCAACAGGAGGGAAGGGACAAACATGCGTATTCATTACAGAGATCTGTGCTGGTAAATCTGAGTTGTTAATGCCTGCTTTTGTTGACTCTGTTATATGAGGTACCTACCAAATCTTAGAGAATATTTTTTTAATGTAGTTTGCTTAAATATACACTCAATCTAAGGATTAACCTCTCTCTGTGTGTATGTGTGTATGTACGTGTGTGTGTGTGTGTGTGAAGAATTCTGTGTGTATGAGTAGAGAGAATAAAAGAGAGGCACCCAAATCTCTTCATTTTCATCAATTTGTAAGTGGTGAAACCAGGTCTTAATAAGTTTATCTAATTTGCCCAAGACCACAAAATGATGACTTCTAACAATGTTTTACCTCACTGTAGTGGGCACTTTCAGAAGTTCTCTCAGTGCTTGTTGGCAAGTTCAGGATAAGAGCATCCTTAGTGTGAGAAACAGATGCTGTTTATTCCAACATTGTACAGGTGAGGAAACTGAGGCAAAGAAAGGCTATCAGAAGCCATCTTCTCTAGAGCCCATCGCCAGTAGTGACAGAGCCAGGATTAGAACTCAGGTATATGAGTTTCAGAATCTGCTCTTAGCCAAATGCATTCTTGATTAGAATAGAGAGTCAAAGGAAAACTGAGAGACTAGAGCCTGAATCCCTTTCTTCCTTTCTACAACACTAGGTGATTTAAAAACATAGCCTCTTGATATTTAAAAATAAATAATGCAGGAGTTGCAGTACATGCCTATAGTCTTAGCACTCAGAGACAGAGACAGGAGAAGTGGATTATAGATTCAAGGGTGGCCTGAGTTGCATGAGACTCTGTTTCAAGACAAAATTAAAAAGGGCTGGAGAGAGAGCTCAACCTGTAAAGTAATTACTATACAAGAAGGAAGACCTAAATTCCACCTCCCAGATTCACCCATCTTAGAGAAGCTGATGCAGTGGTATGTGTGTACCATTTCACAGCTGAACAGGAAGACAGAAAGACCCTTTGAATTCACTGCCCGAACTAGTGAGCTCTGGGTTTAGTGAGAGACTTTGAATCAAAATATTGGATGGAGAGGTACATATATACACATGCATCTACACATGTACACATTCATGCCTGCACACATATATACACACATGCATGCACACAGGCACATATACAAGTGCACACAGCCATGCACACACATGTGCATACACATGCAAACACACATGAGAACACAGGCATACACACATGCTCACACACATGCATGCACACATATGCATATATATATATATATATATATATATATATATATATATATACACACACACACACACAGAGCAACTGAAAATACCTGAGATTTGCACCCATATTTTGCAGATTTTGTCCTCTCATAGGAGGCCCATGAAGGCAGGTCTCCATATCTACATTTCCCTGGGGAAACTTGAATAAGTGTGTTCATTAGTCGGTAAGAAGAGCTGATAATCAATAATGAGTCACATGAGCCAAAGCTAATGGCTGATTATGAAGTGTTTCCATTTGTAAGGCATTTCTCTCCCAGAAATTAGCTAAACTCTTCTAGGAATAATTTTCATATCTTATTTGTTAATGGCTTTCCTGGCTCTTCCTTAAGATTGTGGTCCTATTTCTAACCTTCTCCACATATACTAGAGTGCTTCATATTTGATAAGTATAGCATTCATTACTCATGGAGTTACCTACCTGTCCGTCAAATTCTGGTATCATTATTTGTCATGATTATGTCCCCAATGCAAGTATCCCAGGTGGTGTGATGCTACAGGGGAGTGCTTGTCTCAGCCTTTGAGCCCATCACCAGCTGGGGTTCATCCTTGTCTAACAGCCGTGCATAATGAGCAAATTGTTTGGCCGTAGCTATTGCTACTCCTTTGCTGTCACTGTTGATGCTTATTTATTTTATCTGTGGTTTCTGTTCTCATTGTGAAGCTACAGCACAATGAAAAGGCGTTTGCTGAGGCCTTCAGTGAACTAGGATGGAGCTCATTTGGTACCCATGCACTATTGGTTTGACATGATCCTCCATCCCTGCATCTTTCCCATGGAGCTCAGACCTCTCCCACAGCCAGTGTCACGTTGTTTCCACAAGCAGATGGGACAGGAGTTCACGTTCCACAGAGGCTATGAGAAGCATGGACCCACTGGTGTTCTACTGAGGAAGAGGAATAGAGGCGGGTGGAAGTTAATCCGTTGACTTTTCTCTCTTCTCAGGCGCTTGTGAGAAAAATCGATACCTCAGACAATATCTACATCATGGAGTCTACCACAGGGAACCTGTTCAGCCTGACCCAGGAGGGGGCTCCTTTGTGTCGCATCATAGCCAAGGTGAATTTCAGGGTTGGGGACCAGAGAGCAGGGCTGGGGGGAGAAGGAGGAAGATCTGCCTGTTTGGCAGATTAGTCTTGGCCACAGCACTAACTTGCTTTGTGACTTTGGAAGAGTCACTTTTCTCTGTGTTTCCTAGACCCCGTGATTTCATTTCCCAACTGATACAAATGGATACAGTAGTTGGGGTTCCCTGAAGGACCATAACTTATGAAATACATCTATTAAAGCAGGACTCAGTAGAGTGGTTTGCACAGTGCAATCTGGGTAGTCTGGCATTGGCTGCCTTCACACTGGAGAGACTGAGAGCCAATAGCTGCTCAGGCCTGGGGCATTCCTGGAGAACCGCTGGCTTTATTCTGTATTGGGAGACCGAAAATGTTGGTTTCCAGTGTCAACAGAGGCTGTGTTAGGTGCAACAGCAGCTACAAAGATGGCGAGCTTGGGAAAAAGAGTGAACGGGTTTGCCAAGCACAGATGAACTTGCCAAGCAAGATACAGATCCAAGAAGGCAAAAAGCTAACGTTTCTCCCCAACTTCCTGATATTCAGGCCACTGCTAGTGGAGACACCCACGTTTAGGGCGAGACTTTCCACTTCAACTAGCCTAGTCGAGAAAATCCCTCAGAGCTGTGTTTCTTAGTTGATTTCAGACTCAGCCACCTTGACAGCCAAGATTAATGATTGCAGATATGCCCACAGAAGTCTGCCGTCTTTCTAACAAGGTGTCCACCACTTCAACCCTTCTTTCCCATTCCACACATCTCTTCTTGACAATGTAGGGTCCCTGGTGTCTGTTTACAAAAGATGTAGTGGTTCAAAGACCATTTGGTGTATAGCAACAATGCCAGAAACAGATAAATAAATCCATAAACATTGATTTTATATGGCCTCCTTTCATTATGGAAGTAAGAAATGCAGTGTCTTAAACTCAATTCAAAAAAACCTTTTTAAGTATAGCCTTACCTGTAGTTAGGCTCCATTCAAATCCCTTAATAGCTCTCATTCTAACTTCTACCCCATAATAATTAGCAGCAGCGTTTTCAGAAGAAAGAAGCAGAATGTGTTTGTAAACAGGAACTTCAAATATCAGACATGTGTGTTCTTATGGGATCTATCTGAATATCCCCTTCTAAGCTTCTTGGTCAGATCCTCAAAGGCCCATGGCCACTCCAGCAGTATATGGGAGGAAAAGGAAATAAACATGACAACTGTGTGAATCATGAGCTTCCTGACTGACTCACTCTGGACAGTGGCTCTAGGGCCAAAGTTAGGTTTATTGCTGCCTTCCTTTTGCATGGGAAAAGAAGCTACATGAGCTTGTGACCCGAGTGGAACTCAGTTCTGTCTTTTGGAGAGTCAGATGCCAGTCTCAGGAGGAGGATCCATGTGTGTGGCCTCCAGTCCCATCTGGATAGCAATCCTTCAGAGAGTTTAAAAACACCGATATTTTGCAATTCTGGGCTATGCTTGGGGCTCGTCATTTCAGCAAGTTCTTTGGGAGATGATAAACCTCAGAGTCACTGATCAAAGCCCTTAAAGAATTGAAATTGGGGTAAAGGCTTGTCAGCTCTGGTCAGGAAACAAGTGGATTGTGTTTAATGGCAATAGCTGACATTATATCTCTATCATTCAAGTCTTGCATAACTTGGTTCTTTTAAAACATGGAAGCAGCCTATGTAGGGGGGAATCTGCTGTTCCCATTTATAATAGGGTTTATGACTTCCGGAACTTATCCAAAGTCACAGAGCTAATAAATGGGTCAGTTCAGAATTAGAAGCCAAGAGCTCTGGTTCCAAGTTCATGGCCCCAAACCCACAGTAGTGACTCCTGGTTCAAGCCTTAGGCCAAAGTGTGACCCGGAATCATGGGAGTTTTAAGCAATTTCTGATTCTGTTTTAATTAGTCTGGAATGGTAGATAAGTTTGTTTTCCAGGTGAGTTCTAATCTCTTCCTGGCTGCTACTTCCTTTTGGGGATGTTAGCTAAGATTTTACTTGAATGTATGCAGTTGTATTAGTGAAAAGGAAACAAGGAAAGAATCCTTGTCTCTCCCAAAGATTCTGTGACTCCAACATTCTCTTGGTGGAGAGTCTTGTCTTGCAGAGGTCACATGATACTGTGCAGAACAAAGACATTCTTCAACCTCTCAACTCCAGTTTGGAGATTAAATTTCCAGACTTAGCTGAATTTCTTTTGGAACAAAGAATGCTTCTCTCTTAAAAAAAATAAGTGGCAAATCTTGGCTGGCCCAGGTTCTCAAAATCTTTCTGTGTGCTGTTGGTGTAGACAACGCCTACTACCTGCCTGTTGCCATGTTCCTCTTTCATGAAAACAGAAAGTAGATGTGAGTTTGAATCTAAGCCAAGGGTAGTGCTTAACTTCCTGCTAGTCTCCTCAGAGGACTGGGACTTAACCTGGGCTAATTTTGATTCCAAACATGTCCAGTGGGAGGGGAGAGATCAGGAGAGAGAGGCCTGGGAGGGGAGAGAGCAGGAGAGAGAGGCCTGGGAGGAGAGAGAGCAGGGGAGAGAGGCCTGGGAGAGGAGAGAGCAGGGGAGAGAGGCCTGGGCAAGAACCATAGGCAGTTCTCACACTAGCCCTGCTCATAGAAGGAGGCTGGCCAGGTCTGGTACTGTCAGTCCTGCCTTTGTGAACTGTGGGATTTTGAGAGCCTCCCTTCCTCCACCACAGTGTCTGGCCTTCCTGGTGGAATAGGAAGCCTGTAGTTCTCATCTTGTCACACTCCAGTCTGAACAGGCGACCATGGTGAGCTGTTTTCCTCATTTGGTCACTGCTTCCTCCATTTCCTCACCTCTCCCAGTCTCCCTCCCTGCCTCCAGCTACCCACACAACTCTGGGCTCCCAAGGTAGCCTGGACTCTTAACAACCTTGACTAGAAATTTCAAATCTTATCATGATGCTTGGAGTCATACCCCACCATAGCCTCTCCAAGGGAAGCCAAGGCCTTAGTGAACAGTAATGACCAAAACATTAAAAAAAATGTACAAATGTACTGTATCCTGGCTGTTCCTCATGTTCCAGGCCCTGGACTGGTAGTTTTTGCATAACTATGGTATTTGATCCACACCCATGCCCTGAGATGAGCATCTGTTACACTTAAAATCTCCAGGACCCACAGCAACTTGCCCAGCTCCAGCCTGAAACCAGCTTCTCCTACTTCTGGAGCCCATGTTCTCTGCTTTTCACCAGCTTCATTGCTGAAAATTTAGGGTCCTTCCCTGACAGGGCCAAGTTCCTGCTCCAACAACGCCATTTCCCTCTCAGTCATCATTTCTTCTTTCTTGGCTTCTGGTGCATTACACAAAGAACTTTCCCTGGGTGTGAGACTGGTGAAAGTTGGGATGGGGAGGTCTTGATGGGAACTGGGGAGACATGGAGCCTGAGTTTTCTAAAGCTGGAAACAGTCACTGTGATGATGATGATGATGATGATGGCGCTAGGTATTAAAAACAAAACAATTCCTATAGTATTTACTATATGATGTGCCTGATAATGTTCTGAGTGTTTGTTTAAGCCTTCTCAAAGTCCTGTGCATAAGACCGAGTCCACTCCAGCTGCCTAAGTGGGGAGCTGAGACATGGGAATCAATAAGGTTCACTAGGCTGTTCATTAAAGGTGACATGCCCTTGTGTGTTGTGAACTGTCTCCCAGCGGTGTTGTTCTCCGCTCCCTTTTACCTTCCTTCCTTCTCACTCCTCCTCTTCTCCCCACTGCCTACTCCCTAGGCCTCCATGTCTTTCATTAGCTACCGAAGCACTGTGTTGTACTTTGTACTTGCTACCTCAATGGATGAATCAGCCGTCCTTAGATATGTTAAGGGTTATAACTGCTACAGTCTTGGTGTGTATGTGTGTATTTTGTGGTGTGCATATGTGTATGCATGTTTGCATGTGTGTAGGCTCATGTGTGTGTAGCTACATATGTAGGCACATGTATTGGAAAGTCTGAGATTGACAGTGCCGGTCTTCCTTGATTGCCCTCTACTTTGGGCATGGGAGCAGAGTCTATCAGTTCAGGACTCACTGACTTGGTTAATCTAGCTAGCCTGCTGGTTCTGGGAATCTCTTGTCTCTACTTCCTGTGCGCTGGGATTATAGGAGGATTGCCAAGCCTACCTGGCATTTATCTGGGTGCTGGGGACCTGAACACTGGTCTTCACAGTTGTACACCAACTGCTTTACCCACTGAGCCATCTCCCCGAGCCCATAATTCACAAGTTTAAAGGGAGGAAGTGAGTTTTCAGATGTTCAGGGCTTGTCTTAAGTTATGCCCATTCGTGCAGAGCTGGAATTTTAGCCAGGTCTTCTGATGCCAGTCTTCATTTCAACCTTATTGTGTCTGGTCCTTGGGATGAAGTAGGCTGAGGGTAGATGCAGGGAGAGGACGTGGTGATGTCTTCTATCTTTTCAGTCCAGAAGATGGCAAAATGCGTTCTGGTAGCAGAAGCACAAAGTGGGAGTCCAGTGCGGACAACATCCTACCCCAGACACTCAGTAAAGAACTCAACACTGGGATCATTGTGACAGGTCCCCCAGTGGTCTTCATGACACCTGCAGAGCCCACTGTGATCTCTGGGACACTCATCTCCCAGCTGCTCCTAGTTGAGACCTAGGCAGTCTGTCTGTTGTCGGTCCTCTGAGTGTATCTGGATCCAGACACCCATGAAAGACCCCAGTCTCCTCACGATGATGGTGGCAGCCCTCTCCCCCTCCACACAGAGCACACAAACGCTATGATGCTGTGTCACAGTTACCCCAGCTCCTCTGTAATTCCTTCTGTCTCCAGCCTCCACACCCTGGAGTGGCCCCTGCCAGCATTATGACAGCTCATCCCAAGCTGTCTGAATAATTCATATTGTTATGCATCTGGGCTTAGAGCCCAGAGCTTTCTATAAAATTAAACAAGCCCCAGCCAACAGCGTGATCTGCTAGCTCAGTCAATCCTAGTGTTATCCCTAGGATAAGTGCTGTTGTCAGTGCTGGGTGGGGGCTCTGGGGTGGTTTGTCAGATAATCTGTCTAAACTCCTTGGTAGCTCTCTTCCCTGTTTTCCCTTTCCACATGGCCTGGGTCTTTACATACCTTTAATGAAGGGATAAGACCACCTTCTGATCAGGAAGCCTTCTATAGCCGAACTCTTACACAACTGTCCAGAGCGATAGCCCCAGGTTCTTCCACACAGACCAGCTCAGCTGCTCTTCGTGCTAAACAGTTACGTAGCATTTTAGCCTAAACTAACCAGACATGGAGCCAGGATTGAGACCTGAATCCCCTTAGCAAGGGTCTACGACCTTCTTCTTTTTTATAAATGAAAATGCTAAGAAGGACATTTTTTTTACAGGCCTGGGAAAAGACATGATGGGGAGGGGCTGATGGAAATGCAGAGCTCGGGTTGATTTGCTGGTCTCAGTGCCTTCTGAACCAAAGGAGGCTGTCACAGCCTTCCTGGCTTTGATCTTGAATTTCTTAAACAACAACAACAAACAAGAAACTCCAAACCCCCATAATTTTACTAATTCTTTGAGAATTTTATACATGCAACACTTTTTTAATATTCAAGTGCATAACTCATCTTTTATTGTTTTTATTGAGCTATACACTTTTCTCCACTCGTCTTCCTTCCTCCTGTCTCCCCTTCTACCCTATCCCATGACTCCTATGCTCCCAATACTCAGGAGATCTTGTCTTTTTCACCTTCCTATGTAGATCCATGTATGTCTTTCTTAGGGTTCTCTTTGTTGTCTAGGTTCTCTGGGATTGTGGCCGGTAAGATGGAGAGGATGTGGGGCAAGGGAAACACTCTTCTATTGCTGGTGGGAGTGCAAATTTGTACAGCCACTTTGAAAATCAGTATGGTGACTTTTCAGAAAATTCAGAAACATTCTGCCTCAAGACCCAGAAATATCGATGTTGGGTATATTCCTAAAAGATGCTTAGCCATACCACAAGGACATGTGCTCATCCATGTTCATATTAGCATTATCTGTAATAACCAGAACCTGGAAACAACCTAGATGCCCCTCAGCTGAAGAATGGATAAGGAAATGTGGTACATTTACACAGTGAAGTACTACACAGTGGGTAAAAAAAAAACAATGATGTCTTGAAATTGGTGGGCAAATAGATGAATCTAGAAAACACCATATTGAGTGATGTAACCCAGACTCAGAAAAACAAATATAACATGTATACACTCATCAGTGACTTTTGATCACATTTTAAGTGCTATCTATATCTCTGATATGAACCAAGAGTTGCACTGGTCTCTGGGTAGAAAGATACACATTTGGAAGGCAGTTTGAGAGACTATTCACATGTAGTAAAGTAGTAGTAGTAGGTTCATCCCAGGCTCTAGGAGCTCCCCACCTTAGATTCTTTGCCACCATTTCTTCATTGTCTGCCCCCAATGTAAACCTTTGTATATGCTTTACCAATAGACAAGTCTAATAAAATGATACCTATGCAACTCAAATGACTAAATATGAATACACCCAGATATAAATATCTATCTTTATGTATTTTATCCCGAGGGAGCCTACCGACAACCAGCGAGGCTGGCAGAAACAGCTTACAACTCCTGCACTTCTGTTCCTGTCACTTTCCTGTGCTTTGCTGTCTTAGGGCGATCTGTACGTGGAACTTACAAATGTGCCATGAGAAAATCAGAAGGCAGGGTAAAGGGTTCTAGATGAAGGGATCAAAGGGGTGAGCATCTTTTCTAACGATTATTCTAATAATATTAACATGCATAATATTAACAGGCATTCTAATAATAACATGCATTTGAAACCAGAGAGGATCTCCCTTGTCACTCTACAGACCCTTCCCGGATGAAGGGGCTCCTGCTCTGCACTCCAGAACTTGCCTCATGCTTGCCTTCTTTTCTTTCTCTGCCCAGCTTTGTTCTTTCTTTAAGAACTGTCTGCTCTTCCTGCCAAACCAGGTTCAGTATGACCCAGGACCATGGCAGTGTCTAGCACATAATAAACAACTATATTTTGAATGTATTTGCTTAGCTCTTTCCCACCAAAGCAACCACCCCAGGAGGAAGGTGAGGTATAAAAGTTTGTAGTCAATGTTAGCCAGAATCAATGAAACATTAGGCGTTAGTAAATACCCTCTCCCTGAATTGGACAATTCATCTTGAGCCCACCAGTGGTCAGAGGCAAAACTCTTAGGGCAAGAAGAGCTCCTGAGCCCCTGTTTGGAGTAGAGGGGAGGAAGATCTGAGGCTGTTTCAGTAAAGTCATTCTGGGTTGCAGTGGTCCTTGCTTCCTCTGAAGATGCTCATTCATTATCCTTCCAGTGAGTCAAGGCTGTATCCCCAGTATGTGAAACAGAGCCTGATACATGTATACTTACGGTATATTATCAAAAATCGTACCTGGGATAGTATTTTGCTGAACTCATCTTTATTTTGCTTGATTCTTGGAACAGGTGCTAGGTTAGTTAGATGTAGGAGTGACGGGCAAGGTTAAAAGTGACTGCCCTGAGTGCTTAGATCCCTTGCTCACTCGATGTCACATCTAAGTGCCTTCTAGCCCTTGGAAAGGGGGATAGAGAGGGAGGAGGCAAAGCCAGAGGGGGTTGCCAACTTTTGCTCTGCATTCACAATGTAGTGTTGCTGTTGGTCTGTGAATACTGTGGTGTGTCCCTGTATGGTCTGTGAGTGCTCCCACTCTGAACATGGGAGGACCACGGTGATGATTACAGAATGCTTCTTATGCCCAGATTCCACAGGGTGCGCTGCATACTCTGTTGGGCGGGTTCCATGAGGTGAGAGAAAGATGATCCATTCCTACCAAATACAAAGGACTCACACCCAAGAGCTGCGCAAGCGTCCTGAAAGCAGTTGTCTCCTTCGACAACAAGCAAGAGTGAGGCTGACGTGGACTTAGGGAGAATCACTTTCCCTATTTGGCCTTTAGTAGTTTTTTTTTCCCCAGTCGTAGAGTGGAAATAAATAACAGAGCTGATGTAAACCTTTTCTGTCTGCTTTCCTTGGCATGGGAGGGAGCAAGGAGAAGCATAGTGGTTGACGGAGTGGGAATGGACACAGAATCCTAGACTCTGTCCCTTTATCTGCTTCCCACCAGTCAACAGGACCGTTCTAGGGCTGAGCAGAAGGATCTGGCTCCTCAACCCCACCAAAATGTCTGTTGCTTGTCACCAAACCAGAGATGCATCTAGGAAATCCCTTTTCCAACTGATAGTATTGGGGATGTGGATTTCATTGTCTAAGTGTGTGTGAAGAATACCCCAAAACATACATGTCCGCCGAGTGAGGGCTGTCAGCTATTATTGAGTCAATCCAGGGAAGATCACCTGGTAAGATCATGTGATATTCTCTTCCCCACAGGAAGGTGGAGTTGTAGCACTCTTCAAGGTCTGCCGGCAGGACAGCTTCCGGTGCGTGTACCCCCAGGCACTCCGCACACTGGCCTCTATCTGCTGTGTAGAAGAGGGTGTCCATCAGCTGGAGAAGGTACGGGCAGTGGTCTCAACGGGCTGAAGTCTCTGAGCCGACTGGTGTTGGGAGCCTGGTAATGGCATTTGGTCTGCTTCATGTAGCAAGTTCAACCTAAGTCCCCTTTTCTGCAAGACCCTTTCCAGATGAAACTATTAGGAAATTTGACTGTGGGGTTTCATGAAATGAAGGGTAAAGGGACCCTGGGGTCTAACCAGGAACGACAGATCTGAAGGGACACTAAGCATTTTCAGGGTTGGGTGACAGATCAAGAGAGTCCGGTGAGACGAACAAGGTCCCGGTAGGAAAGCTGTTAAAGAGTGGTTTCAAAGTTTGGGATGGTTGGTTCTTTCATGTCAGGATGCCAGGGGAAGTGGGTCCAGATCAGTGATGGGTGAAAGCGGCGAGGGAAATGCCACTGAGTACCGGGCCAGTCAGCTTTCCATTCTTGTGCCAACATACCTGGGAAGACTGGTTTAAGAGAAATTTGGGTTTAATTTGGTTCTTAGTTTCAGTCCAAGGTTGATGGGATCCATTACACCTGGCCTGCGGTAAGGCCCATCATAGTGGTGGAGGAGAGGGGTAAGCTTGGCTTCTTTATTTTGTATTATGTTATGCTAGCCCCCATGAAGCGAGAAAGGTGGGGGCGGGAAAGAGAGGCCTTTTATGGCTTTTGCTCTCATTCCCTCTGGGTCTTGACCTGTGGTGTGCCACTACCCACATTTAGGTCTTCCTTACCAGTTCCACGTGCCAATCATCTCTGGAAACTCACTTGTAGACACACCCAGAGGTAGGTGTTACCAATCTTCTAGATGTCACATCAGTCAATCAAGCTGACAATCAAGATAAGCCATCACAGGTGTCTAGGTAAGCAGGGATGGCTCCAGTCCATGAAGGGCTGGACAGCTTCAGGAGGGGATTGGAACCATTCCAAGGGCTTGCTGGACCAGTGTGTCCCAGGGCAGTGTGGGGTCACATAACGAATTTGGTGCTTTGGAGGTCCTAGGTGCCTCTGTGTCAGTCTAACCTGGGGTAATCTAATTTCAGGTAGTCTGAACCCCTGGCCAGGTTGCAGGTCTGGGTCTACAGATGGTCTGTCACCTGACCCTGAAAATGCTTAGTGTCCCTTCAGATATGTCATTCCAAGGGATACTAGCTTGGAGAGCTACGGAAGCTGAACTGATATTCGGGGTGTTCTTCAAATTATTGAAGGAAGCATGGTGAACATTCTTGTGGCTTAGAGCCCGATGTATCTCAGAATAGCTGTGGTGACTGTGGGATTTGGGGTTCTCTGCATCCATTACAGAGAGTCTTTCTGGGGGGGGGAAGAACGGCCCTCCTTCCTTCACACTATGTCCCATAGCCTGAGCCCACCTATCCAGGTGACCCCAACCTTTCCCCAGTTTCTTTGCTTAGGTCTAGACTCTAAGTCAACCAGTCACTTGCCTTCCCACTCTGCCTTTGTCCAAATCCATTCCTATGACCAGACAGAGGAGTACAGAGTGCTCTTCTTAGTCAAGGTGGAAGATGAATAGTGAGTTTGTTTCTTTTCCAGCTCCTAACGGGGAAGTTATTTGTGAAAGGTCACACAGAAAGAGAGCAGAGAAGCTAATGCTTCTCTGAGCAGAATGCGTCCTTTCCACTTGGCTAGAAGTTTTTGTCCCTCGTGGTATGCCGAGAGCCCTGAATTGGAGGTAATCTGTTGAGGTTAAAGGTGTCCATGCCTTGGTCCTGCTACATGACAGACAAATGGGTTTGCAGGAGGGAAGCCACTGCTTAAGGACTTATGACTAAGGTTGTGGAAGAGCTCAGAGCAAACCCTAGATTTTCTGAGACTAAACTGGATATCATTTCTCTCCTTCCCAGTGCTCTGTCTGAACATGTACACATAGTGTGTTTGTGTGTGCACTGGTTTGCATGGTGACGAGACAGACAAACTCAATGAAGGAAATGGGTTAAGCGTGTTAAGCTTATGTGCTGCATAATCCACCACCATCCTAGTTCCTGTAAATCTTTCCTGGATGTTGACCAAATGGTCAAATGAGGTTTGTTTCTCATCCTCTTTCATTTCGGCGTGGTAGGGAGCATAGATGAAAAAGTAGGGGGCGGGTGGTATCATCATCTTCTCCAAAACAGTCAGTTGCTTGACTTCAGTGAGCTTTTGGGTTGGTAGGAAGAAACTAAGCAAGAAACTCAGCAGCGCTTTCTTGCTTGGAGCTGAAAGCTGCAGCCATAATAACTGGAGGCAGTTCACTGCGCCCATCTGACGCTGCTCACAGAAGATAGGGTGGTTCAGCCCGTCTTTTCCAGGGCTGGGTTGGCTGAAGAGCATGTTTGCTCTCTGAAGATGAGAAGGGGTGCTTATCAGCAAGAACATACATGGAATCCTAACTACTCCAGTGTACACTACCTTCAGTATCACCAGTGACTTAGGAGCCCAGCTCTGTAAACATCTCCGGCTTACAGGCGACAAGTCTAGAATCCCAGACGGCTTTTGTGACTTATCAAAAATCACATCATCAAGCCAGGTGGTGGTGACACATGCCTTTAATCCCAGTACTCCAGAGACAGAGGTAAGCAAATCTCCAAATTTGAGGCCAGTCTGGTCTACAGAACAAATTTCAGTACAGCCAGATCTACACAGAGAAACTCTGTCTCAAAACAAGCAAGCAAGCAAGCAAGCAAACAAACAGAAATCATATCATTAATAAGTGTAGCAGGCAGGATTTAAGTCTTAATTCCAAAGTCATGCATCATCCCTGCCTTGCTTGCTTCATGGATACTCTGAGAATACTAATAACATCTCTGTGACTTACCCCAGATCCCTTAGCCCCCACCTCAAAAGGAAAAGATGTGATGGGCATTCCTCTCCTCCAAGTCAGATCCCCATGGCAATTTTGAATACCTGGTCACACACAATCACTCACTTTAAGCCACTTATTGCTGCTTCTTCCTCCTGGCTGTCAGTCACCCACTTCGAAACCCACTTGCTTGCCCCCTCCCGCTGTCCATCACTCACTCTGCAAACTCTTGCTTTCATTGTGTGTCTGTTGGGAAGCCATCTCTTCGGTGCGGCCGAGCCCCGAGGACTTTGAGAGGCAGGCTGCCCCCAATTCTCCACACTACGAGCTTTGAACACCCACAAGTTATGCCAGGGAACTTCCTGAGCCTCTTGTACACACCTTCCTGACAAATGGGTACATTCAGATCTCATGGCATTGTTGTACATTTGGCACTTAGTTCACAGTGGAACTGAGTCCTGGTATCATGATCGCAGTCAAGGCAGTGTTCATGGCAAGGGCTTTGGGAGAGACTGGGCTCTGGAAGGTTATTGTCTCTAGGAGGAAGTGGTCAATCCTATGAGGGAGGGCTGTCCTCAGATGGGAGGTGATGAGGTCCAGTGTGGAGCATCCGTGTGGGACTGGAGCACCAGTCTTCCCTTCCCACCTCACAGATGGGGAGATAATGGTGGACAATCACAGCACTGACACTAACACATCCCTGGCTTGTTCCAAACCCCAGGCTCTTTCTTCACCACCCTGGACAGATCTGGCCCTTCTGATATGGGAATCACAGGGAAATGGCTCCTTTAGATCTAGGCTCAAGGTGTTGGTCAAGGGAAGGGGCAGAGCTGGAAGAGATAAACTCTCAACACCTACAGCCCTCTCTGGCAACACCTCCCTGTAGAGGTCTAGTTTAGTCAGCCCCAGGCTCCACGCTGTTTTGGTACCCAGGATCAGCACACTTTTAGAAGTTATCCATGCTTTTCCTTTCTCCTTGGCAGACAGTCATCCCGCACTCACTTGTCCTGTGCTGCGCTCCACAGAGAAGGGGAGCAGCTTGTTCCAAAGACTAGGCGTGTAGAGCCCAGAAATACAGATAGAGGAGGGAGGCTGGCCTGTGTCCTCAGAGCATGCTCCCTCCTTTTAGAATTCCTGGTGAGAGAGAGGCGAAGAGCCCGTGCAGACCTGGTCACATTAGGTGTATAGAAGTGCTTGATGGCAGGCAGGGGACAGCAGTCTTAGGAGATGCAAAGGACCCTGAGGTTTTGTGTCTCCAATGAGCTCCGTGTTCAGTGAATCAGGGGAGCCCAGAGAGATGCTCGTGTTCTCAGTACCACAGTTGGGAGATGGCTGGAGCAAGACGACCCAGAGCCCAGAATGATGGGGGGAGGACCTCAAAGTCACACAGCTCGATGAGAGCAGACGCACCAAACTCTGCTGAACTGGGCAGGTAAGAGTTGCTTTTCTGAAAGGCCAGCAAGGCAGAGTGGCATTGACAAGGACTGCAGGGCTTGGGGAGGAAGAGAGTGTCCCAAGGAGCTAATTACTTCCCTCTGATCTTTGGCTTTGTTTTCCACGCAATGTAGTGGTACCTCCCTTGTCAGAGAGTAGCCATGTGATGGGTCTCTAATTGATACTTGGAAGTAGGACATATCCTGGTTGCATCTAGCCTTTTTGTTTCCACAGGATGGCCTGGGGAGACTGTGTGATGTCCTCCAAGGAGACTGGGCGCTGAGGGTTTTGCAATAGCCCTAGCAGAGATCCAGTAGTTCCTAGTGGACTGACAGAAGTGAGGGATCAAAGAATTGGACCAAAGAGGATCAGAACTGAGGATGTGATCCAGATGAGGAACGGGCTACCTGCATAAGAGAATATGCCTCAGGTCTAAGGCCAGAAGGAGCAGGGGACCTTGAAATCCCAGTGCCCAACCAACTTTAGCCAGCTCTCTAGATCATTCTAGAAATGAGTCTTCCAGCCTTTGACAAGAGACAGTCTCACTTTGAGAAGAATATTCTTTTATTTTTATACCTGCACCCTCCCCTTTTTTGTGTGTGAAATAAGGAGTTGGTTCACTTTGTCCTGGAGCCAAAGAGAGAGTTTAATGAAGATCGATAAAGAAATTAAAGATGAGCGGGGAGGGTAGATGCGCTCAATTTCAAGTCGCAGTAGAAAATCTCTGGGGGTGGGGGCAGGTGCGGGAAGGGAGACTGCTGCTCGCTTCAGCTGTGGAGCTCCGTACTGGATGAAGATGGAGATGGGATGGGGGTGCTAGGCAGAGACCCCGGCCAGGAGAAAGTGGGCTGCAAGTGGGCAGTAGGAAGACTCCACTGCCTGTTTAGTGGGAGTCTCTCTCTGCACCATTGTTGTGAGTCAGAAATATCTCATTAAAAAAAAATCCACAGATTTCTCCATCCCACTGCCTTTTCAAGTCTCCCAGTTGTTCTTCAAGTGAGCAGAGAGTAGTATCCACCTCCCATTCCATCTTACAGAAGTGCATGCGGAGGTGGACAAACTAGACAGTGGGGGACACAGGGCCAGGCTGGGAGTCCTGGGTTTTTCCTCTCTCATTCCTATTCCTTCTCTCTTCCATGATCCAAAAGAGGCCATAGTGGCCATAGTGTGCAGCCCTAGGGCAGGACAGCCACTTACTCTGCTGGCTTTAGTCTGGTGTTTGAACCTACTGTGTGGGGAGAGCAAGACTGTGAATGCTAGGCCTTCAATTTGACTCAAGGCCTCTCCATTCCTGGGAGGAAGCTCTGATTAAGAGACAGAGTGCCCTGAAAGCAGATCCTAGATGCTTCCCTTTCCCTCCAGGTGCTTTTGGGCTGCTTCTGCCCCTGTGCCTGACAATGATCAACTGTCCCGAGAATAGGCTAGGGCTGAGTAGAGAGCCTCAGGATTTCTGTCAGTTGGCTTGCTCTGAGTGGGGCAGAGGGTATGATGTGTGTGGTGTGTATGTGGGGAGGGAGGGGATGGGAAGGAGTGTGGCTCCTTCCTTTCTCTTCCAGTCTAACTTCCAGTCTGTCTCGTAGGGCAGGAATGAAGGGGATTAAAAGGCTTAAAAACGTGGAATCAAACTCAGCATCCCCGCCCCAACACACACACACACACACACACACACACACACACACACACACACACACACTCCACCTCCACCCAGTGCCTTTCCTTTGCTTTTTTGCTAGGATTCTGCTGACATGGTGGGCCAGTCCTGTCCAGAGTGCTCGTAGCTGGTGGATCTGAACAATCTCTCCCAATCAGTTCCAACCTGAATTTGAAGAAGGGACGGATCTGCCTGGCAGTCTGGACACTTAAGTGATTCAAATAGGGACTCTGTGGGGTACCATGTACTGCGCAACAGCAGCCCCTGGTGGACAAGAGCTCCACTGGCAGCCCTGTCAGGACGCCTAGGGCAGCCTTTTCTGGGAACTGCTGTGGTTTCGGGGCTCTGGGCCCCAGAACCAGCTGTTAGGACCAGAAGAGATATTGTGTTACAAATGTGGAAGCGATATCTAAAACTTAAGACGACCAATGTTTTTATGGGTACATCATCCTCCAGGGGAAAGATGCAGACAGATCTTGACTATATACTAAACCCCATCCCCGAGGCTTCCCAGGGTCTTTGCGTCTTTTACAGTTGATTAACCAATCATGTGTGATAGAGTGATCACACGCCACAGTGCACACGTGGAGGTCAAAGGACAACTTGGAAGAACTAATTCTTTCTTTTCTTCCACCATGTGGGTTGAGGGACTGAGTCCAGTTTGTCAGGCTTGGCAGCTGGCTCTGTTCTGTGCCTTTTGGGCACAGAAGCACTCCTGTCTTCCAAGTGACTACTGAGCATGCTCCCTGCCCTTTGGCAGGCAGGACTGGAGATACTGTCCAGCTGTGCTTGTAACTTTGCACCCATCTGAGCTCATTTGCGGCAGAATCGAAATGGAGGTCTTCCGCGCACTTCTAGTACAGACACTAGGGCCCCCTGGCGTGGCGCACCCTTGTGCAGGGTCTCTGCTTCTGCCAAGCCATCTTAACTGACTTTTGCCATCTCTGCGTGTTGACGACAAGTTCAGAACCAGCTCTGACCTCCTTCCTAACAGCTCTCTTGCCTCTTTGGTGTTTATTATCCAGAGCTCTGCCTGGGCTTCCCCACCAAGGGACAAGGAAATAGCTTGCACATACAGATGCGTAGGAAAATGATGATTAGACAAAACTGGGGAAACGTTGTTTGCCAATGGAAAGATATAGAGGCTGTGTGTGTGTGTGTGTGTGTGTGTGTGTGTGTGTGTGTGTGTGTTCTGTGTGTATGGTTTGTGCCAGATTCTTTACTGTCCCTTCTCAGATCCTGAACTCCAATTCCTGCATCTCTGAGCAGATGTAGGAGGCTAGTGGGCCACGATGAGTTGCCCGAGGAAGGAAAGACTGACAGCCGTTGAGAGTGACAGCTCTCAATCTGGGTAGCGGCTGCCACACTGGGGTAGTAGTGAGGCCCCTTCTATTGGCTACTGGTTTGCTAATGAAACAAATCATTGCCTGTAGAAGGAACAGCGGGCTGCATTCCTGCCTGGCTCCCACATGGCTAGCTTTACATTCAGAATTAACAACATACAAACTGTATTTATTTAAACATTGCCTGGCCCATTAGTTTTAGCCTCTTACTGGCTAATTTTTACATCTTGTTTTAACCCATATTTAGTAAGCTGTGTAGCATCACAAGGTGGTGGCTTACCAGTAAGGATCTTAACCTGTGTCCATCTTGGAGAGGAGAGCTATAGCGTCTGTCTGTCTCTGTTTTTTTTTTTCCTCCTACAATTTTCTTTTGTCTACTTCACCTATCTAAGCTGCTGTCCGATCAAAGGCCAAGGCAGTTTCTTTATTAACCAATGAAAGTAACAAATAGACAGATGACCCTCCTCCATCATTTTTCTTTTTTTTTGTTTAAACAAAAAAGAAAGGCTTTTACTTTAACACAGTAAAATTGTATATAACAAAACAGTTATCAAGTAAGAATTACAGTTATAAAATTTATATCTACTTTATCTTTTATCATAACTAAGGAAAACTATAACTATAACTAACCATTCTTCAACTCCATCAAAGACTCAAGAAGGATATAATAATTGCCCAATACCGACGAGAAAGTTTTCTGGTAGCGTATGGAGTATGAAGGGATTTTGTGAGACACAGTGTGTTGCAGAAAAACTCACAAGTGTTGAGCTCTCTCAGCTGGGATTCTGATAACCTGGGTGTGTGAGGCTATGTACTCAGAGAAGACGCCAGAACAGACCTTGCAGCCTTCTATCCCATGCCCTACTTTTGAATGTTCCTTTCCTCCTCTTTACGTGTGATGGCCAGAGGTAAAGGAGATGCAGGTCTGTGGGTAAAACGTTAATCAGTGTTCACTTCCTCCACAGAATTCAACGGATTCAGAGAGGAAAGAAAACACATAGAAATCTGGGTGTGAATATAATGCTGGTGCTGGGGTAAAGAGAGCTGTGCCTTAGGGGACGGATGTCACAAAAGAGGACTTGACTTTGTATAGAGGTGAAGCTTTTGGCTACCAATGCTGGGCTCTCATTTGGCTTCTGAATGGGGAAGTGCTATTGGGAAGGGAACAGGGGCCATGAGCTTTCTGGCAGTAAAAGGACATAGGAGACTGGGAGCATTCATGCAGAAGGGAGTGGAACTGGACCAAGAAAATGCCCTTCGTGAGATATTCTGGTACTGATGATATAGAAGAGACAGCAGGCATCCCTTAAATCATGGATCAGGAGTCAGTTCTGTAGTTCCCTGAGAGCAAGTGGTGGGCTTGCTGGTCACCCACAGAGATGAGGAGAGACAGGGAAAGGGAAGGGCTGTGAGAAAGACGAGGGGCTCTCAGGTGAAAAGAGACAAGGAGACAGAAAACCCCTGGGGTTGGCAAATGCGTCCAATCTCCAAAGCGGCGCTGGGGCCTCTCCCTGGATGACTTCAGAAGCGCAGATCACGTTGCTTGTAGATGTATGAGGCAGTCCCCTGATTCTGACTTACTCAGGCACACACTCATCTTTTATTATGAGTTTAAACTTTGTTTTTCTGATGAGTAATGATTTTGAGTACTTTTTTCATATCCCTGCTATTCATTTGGTTGTCTTCATTTTGGGCAAAACGTCAGCTTGAGATGTTTTCTCATTTAAAAAATGTTCCGTCGTTTGTCTTGCCTTATTGATTTATAAATTTTTAAATGTATTCCAGACACACATCCCTTTTCAGATAGAGATAGTGAGAAGAAATGTTGTCATCCTGCGGTTTGCTTTGTCATTCTCTTAATGTTGTCATTTAATAAATAGAAATTCTTGATTTTGTTAAGGTCCAAATTAGTGATCTCTTTTATAGCAAGTGTTGCTTCTGTCCATTTAAGAGATCCTGTGTTCTCCAAAACTACGAGAATATTCTCTTGTGTTTTATTTGGGACTATCCTTGTTTTATTTCTGTTGCTGTAATAAAAAATATCTTGAAAAAAAAAGCTTAGGGGAGAAAGGTTTATTTGAGTTCACAATCTTAGATTACAGTGTGTCACTGGGGAAGGGGGGGTGTCACAGTGGCCGAGCTTGAAGCTGCTGGTCATACGGCATCTTCAGTTCAGAGCAGAGAGTAACGAATGGACACATTCTTGTTTGCTTGCTCTCAGTTAGCTTCCTCCTTTGCTACACTGCTCAGGAATCCCTGCCTAGAGATGGGGGTCTCCCAGAATGGGCAAGGTCTTCCCAAATCAGTTAACAATCAGGACAAATCCCACAGACGTGCTCCACAGGCCAACCTGGTCTAGAGAGTTTCTCTTTAAGACTCTGTTTCCAGATGCGGGTCTGTGTGTAGTTGGCAAAGTTACCGTCACACGGAGGCTCACTGTTTTACTATTCACAGTTTTGACTTACTGCTCATTTTATCTGGTGTCCAACATTGAGTCCCCCCCCCCCCACAGTTAGCCAGTTGAGTCAATACCATTTATTGAAAAGAGCATTTCTAACTTGAGATACTTTCTTGTAAATAGAGTGATGGATACAGCCTATTTCTGGACTTCATTTTTCCTGTTCTACTGGTCTTTTTGGGCCATCCTTATATTGATATAACAATGAGAACTGAATCTAATACAATTTGATATTGAGTTGTATAAGCCCTTTGTTCTTTAAACCTTTATTCTTTTTAACCTTTGTTCTTTAAAATTATTTTGACAGTTCTTTATATTCCTATATTCATTATATAACCAACTTGTTAGTGTCTATAATACCCCCTGATATTTTAATTAGAAGTTCTTTAAATTTCTGTATAAGCTTGACACCTCAAACAATTAGAGCGTTCTGATCAATGAACATAACACATTTCTTTGCTTAGTATAGACTGTCATTAAGGATTTGCCACTTATACATCTTTTAAATATTTATCTCTATGTTTTACAGCAATATAAGTGGTAATTTTAAATGAAGATAGAAGATATTTGAAATGTTGCTGCTAATACATAGAAAATACACTTTTGATACTGTATCCAGTGGTTGTGCTAAATCTACTGACGCATTTTAGTAGAGGGCTGGCATTTTACATTTGCTGCACATCTGCACATGTGTAAAGAATAGCAGGCTTTCTTCTTTTCAATCACCATCTTTTCTTGTATGATCACATGGGCTAGCACAGGGTTAGATGGAAGTGCTGCTGCTGCTGCTGAATTCCTAGGTCTTGCTGCTGATTTCAAAGGAAGGCTGTTGTGTCATTGACTATTTCATTGAGGAAGTGAAGTCAGAAAATGGTGCGGGAGAAATGTCTGAATTCTGTCAGTCATGTTTTAAATAAACACTGATATGTCAGGCAGGAAGTATAGGTGGGTCAACCAGACAGGAAGTAGAGGTGGAGCGAGGAGAACAGGAGTATTCTGGGAAGAAGGAAGCCCATTTCCCTCCACTCCTGTCCAGACACCGAAGAAGCAAGATGTGATCTGCCCCACTGGAAAAGGTACTGAGCCATGTGGCTAACATAGATAAGAATAATGAGTTAATATAAGCTATAAGAGCTAATAAGTAGCCTGAGCTAATGGACCAATCAGTTTTATAACTTATGGAGATCTCTGTGTGATTTCTTTGGAACTTGCCAGCTGTGGGGAACTGGGCAGGACATAAACCCCAATAAGCAGGCCCCTTCATGTTACAAGAAAATAGGCACACTCTTCAAACTCTGAAGGTTATGTAAACTTTCTTGTACTACAATTGTCCCTAGTACACTGATGTTCAAACCAAGATGTCCCTTAGACTTCCATGAAAAGTTTTTTAAGGACACTAAAGATTGAAAATTAAAATCAAATTTCTAGTGGTTGAAATTCTGGTGCACACACACACACACACAGAGAGAGAGAGAGAGAGAGAGAGAGAGAGAGAGAGAGAGAGAGAGAGAGAGACAAGGTTTCACTGTGTAGCCCTGACTATCCTGGAACTTACTACATAGATCAGACTGGCTTTGAACTCAGATATCTACCTGCCTCCACCTACCAAGTACTGGGATTAAAGACTTGCACAACCATGCCTAGCTGGTGTTATAACTTTTCCTACTTCCCCAGATGGTGGCATCTATCATCTGAGAATCACTGACCTAAGGACTTTGGCTGCAGCCCAGGTCCCAGCTGGGCCTCCGTGGGATTTTACTGAGAACTCGGCATTTTCACATCAGCACAGGGCTAGTAACACTGACCCAAGGAACAGTCGTCCCCAAGCCAAATGCCTTCAGAACACCCATTAGAAATGTGCTCTAAAGCAAATCTACTAACAGAGAGATTGTTTTCTAGTTATAGTCCCAGGTGATTCAAGCCATCAAAGCATGATTTCTCCCAATCCCCCTCTACCTTCTTTGCCTGTACATCTTCCTTCCTTACCCTTACCGACTTTTGCCTGGAGGGGCCACACAGCCCTTTCTACCTACTCTTTCATTTTCTATTATGATGTTATGTTTGTGTTTATCCACTTGCGTTTGAAATGTCAGGAGATGTGGTGTGGAATCTGCTGGGTAGATATGTTGGCTTAGGGGAGGGTGCTGTTATCTTTTGGACATTTGCTTAGTTTCTGTGCCTTTTTACTGAATTGTCAGCTCTACCATAACTCTAAAGCGAGTTCATTCTTTCATAAGGGAGCCATGGATCCCAGGCATTGACCTGAGTCTTGTCCCAGTCTGGTTCCTCCTTTGATGCCCGTTTCTGACCCACCAGACGCTCTGCCTGGTCCTGGGCTTCCACTTATTCTTGTTTTTCTCTCCAATCTCAATTAGATTTTCCTTCTGAATGATTAAATGCTAGGAGAACTGGCCTATTCTTCTTGGAGCCAGGAACAGGTCTCCGGTGGCTTTAGAATTCTCTTTTGTCTTTTGTTTTCCCTGTATGTCTTAAATATTTGAGTAGACAGAATCATGAAGGAGAAAATTAGCAGTCTCCAGAGCTGGGCATGGTGGTGCCTACCCATCATTTCAACTCTTGGGAGGCTGAGGCATGAGGATTGTAAGTTGAGGCAGAGGCTGGCATGGACTAGAGAGAGGGGACGGAGAGAGAGAGGGAGAGAGAGAGAGAGAGAGAGAGGCTCTGAAATTCTTTGTAATTTATCCCCCATGGTCAAGTTTTCACTGCATTCACTTAAGCCCCTTGATAGCTCCCCTGGCAGTCACCAAAATCTAAACACAGTGCAGAAGCAAAATGAATGCTCTAACACAAAACAAAGATGGCTGACCAGCACCAGCGATGGGACTTTATACACAGCCTACGTTACTTTAATATTTGTATAATGGCCCTCTCTGACACCTTTTTTGGGGGTGCAATCAATGGGACAATGCTACTCATAAATCTGACATTGCTTTCTCCCCTTGAGGGCCCTAGATGCATGAGTTCCAAACTCCCAGCGAGAATCTCTGCATTTGTTAGTTCCCTCTGTGCCAGACTCCAGATCCATGAGCCTTGCTGTCCAGGTGAGGCCCCAGCCAGACCAACTGCACCCACACGTACATACCCACCCGCCAGGGACATCTGACTTCAGGCCAGGCCCATCCCACTCCATGTCAGAGCTAATTATCTGTAAGTGCTTCCAGCATCCGTTCCTTTAAGGATGTGAGAATACTTTGATTAGATGACTCTCTTGGCACCAACTGTATGACTAGTGATGGGAAATAGCAATTAGGGTGGAGACTCTCCTGAAGTGGGACTAGTGTTTGAAGGAGCTGGCCTCAGGCAGGGCTACTTCTGGGCCTTTCATAGGAGCAGGACTGAATGATCGCCACTAATCTAGCCATTTTTCCACTTTCTCTCTTTTTCTCAAAGGCTCAATGGAGGGAGGAGCATAGCAAGGAACTCAGAAACAAGGATCAGAGTTAACATGCTGTGCTATGTGGCCTGGGACACCTCCGTGTGTCTCTGTTTCCTCATCATTCCTCCCATACTGTAGCATGGCTGTTGAATACTGGGCCTCATCTGGGCTTCAAGGACTTAGAATCCAGTGCAGGGTTTTCCCTGAGGGTGCCTAAGCAGAGGAGGCTGGGCATGTGACTTGGACAGACCCTACCAGACAACGTGTGCTGTAGTTGTGATCAGATAAGTGTGGTGTGGCAGCTGGGAGAACAGAGATGGCCTGTGAGGCAGGTGACTGGGCCTGGGTCTGAAATGGTAGCCAGGAGGGAAACAGGGACAACACTCCAGCGTTAAGCAGCTCGGGTTGGATATCCAGGCCAATTGTTTTTTGAAATCAAATATAAAAAGATCCAGTAGGGGTTTGGAAATATGAATATGTATCTTGGGGACTCCTTGCTAAGGGATTCTAATTGCACATCTTAGCATTCCCAGTCAGTAATGGATGATGCCCAGTTAAAAGTCCTGGTTCTGGATTGTGTGATCAGATGTTCACACAAAGATGGTCAGCTTGTGGATCCCTGGCACCTGCTATGGTTTGTGTCTAAATGCCTTCCTTATGATGCTAGCAGCCTGGTTGCAAGCCTGTGATACTTCTGGGAGGTGGTAGAACCACCAGAAGGTAAGGATTAATGGAAGAAAGCTAGGTCGTTGGAACCCTGCTTCTTCACTTTCTTTGCCAGTTGGCTGCCGTAAGGTGAACAGGCCTCCTTTGTAACATGCTCCCACCATGGTGGACTGCGCTGTCTTGATCCCGAAAAGAAAGAGGTCAAGCAATAAGGGCCAAGAAACTACTGAAACCAGGAGCCCCAATAAACCTGACCCCCGATGAGGTTATGTCCTCGAAGATTTTGTCACCGTGGAGGAAATCCAACCGACACATTACCCAGAGGGCTGAGCGTCTCACTTTTAGAGGAGACTACAGAAAGGGACCTTGGAGGGAAGCCCTGTTAGGAGTCTCTGAGGCACAGAAAATTGAGGAGAGAGACTGCAGGCTTCAGGAGATAACTGCAAGCCGCTCCAGGTGGGGCTAGGATGGAGCGATAGCTCCACCATGTGGCCGGCGCTGCTCATGCAGACTCTCATTGAATAGTTTCAGTATTCTTTTCCAGTTGATATTTTAAACACCCATTTTGTAAGGAAAAGGAAAACCACAGATATTGGCATTACTGCCCTAAATCTTAGGATAAAGTCTCAAAGAACATTGTTTAGAAAGTAAGAGACAGCCAAGTTCAGACTACTAGGTCTGGCCCCATGCATGCACATTCTGATATTCTAGGGATGTGTATAAGTGCTAGAAAATATCATAATCCAGGGGCTTGCGGCCCTTGGTGATGAGTCGTGGTGAGTTGGGCTGGGTTGGACCTTGGAGTTGGTGGTGTGTATGAAAACAAATTTGTGTGGCAGCCTGCTAGCAACAGCCTCCGAACCAAGGGCCAAGGAAACCTGGTCCCTACAAAAAGCCGCCAAATAGAAAAACAAGCAAGACATATGAACAGGGCTCCCCAACTTACCAAACAAAAAAGCCCAAGCAAACCACACCAAAGCAAACCAAAATGATTAATCTTGCTGTACACGAGTTAAAATACAGATTTATGGTTCGTCTTTATTAGCTTCTTTTCTGTTGCAGTGATTAAAAAAAAACACCATGGCTAAAGAAACTTAGAGAAAAATGTGTTTATTTTACAGTTCTATAGGAAGGGTCCATAGTGGTGGGCTAGGCATGGCAGCAGGTGGCCAGAACATGAAGCTGGCCGATCACGTTTTATCTACACACAGGAAGCAAAGAGAGGAGGAAGCGAATGAGACTATAATCACTCAAAGCCCTCCCCAGTGATACAATTCCTCCAGCAAGGCCACATCTCCTGAAAGTTCCATAACCACCGCAAACAGCACCATCAACTAGAGATGAAGTACCCATTAGGGACACGGCTCATCCAAACTATCAAATTAATAAAAATTATAAACATAACATGAAAACCAGAGAAGGATATAACACTAAATATCTTTCTATAGTGTTGGTAAGTATCACTTGCTACAGCAATATGACAAAGCAAATTGGCAGTATTGGTAGAGATGTGCCCTGGACATTCCTGTGTCAAGACTCTCAAGGAAACTGGCACATGCCCAGAAGATATTTAGAAGAATATTTGTAGCAGCACTGTTCAGGATAGAAAACCCCAAAAGACACTCAAGTGGCCATCGTCGGGAGAATGCATGCATGAATTGCGATAGATTGGTGCAGTGAAGGAGCATACAGCTGTGAAAACAGTTGAGCCACAGACACACGTGACAGGGAGGAGTTTCATAAACATAGGGGTGCCTGGGGGAGAAAGAAAATCCCTTTCTAGACTATAGCACCATTTACATCACTTGTAAAACCCACAGAGCTTAGTTTATTAGGCAGAGATCTAACGCAAACAAGAACAGAAACAACACAGAACCCAGTGTGAGGCCTTTTCAGTGGTAGGTGATGAGAGAGGATGAAGAAGAGGCCTTAGCTTAATGTCATTTCTCAGATTTAGAATTTCTGAATATTCTGCATACATAGATCTTGCCATTGTTTTCCATTTAATTATTGGACTCCTTTATAAACCATGTAATCCTTTCTACTTTTATATAGTCTATGTATTCAAATGTAAACAAATAAACATATGTTCTACATTCTCTTACATAGGTAATATATTTTATGAGTATATATGGACATATATGCTACTATCTTTGTAATATTTTCTGTTATGTGATCCATGTTGAAGAAATGATGCATTTAATAATTCAGAGGCAATCTGAAACATGGTCAACATATCAGAAGTCAAGACAATGGGGAGCTGATCATTCGAATATCCAGAACCCCATAGGTCCTCTGAGAAACCCAGGAGCAGCAAGGGGCATCAGATCTGCATCACCTGCAGCCACAGATCTGTGGAACTGATGTTGGGTTGACTTCTGTCCCAATGCTTTTCCTTTTGAGTCTGCTGATAGCCTCCTCCTGTTGACAATATCATCATTCTACTTGCATAAATCTACAATGTATCCTCAAGTTTCAGGTCAAAAATTAGTTTCTGGGATTTGTTCCCCATCTCCTAAAAGACCAACTCATGCCAGGCATCAAGTATCTCAAACTGAACTAGCTGTGGTCCCCAAGCTTACAGGCAGGGGTCCAGGTAGACAGGGGATGAGATGATCCTTTCATTGTGTGCTCTTAATGCTGGAGCAGCATGCAAGTTCGCTGTGGAGCTGTTACCAAGCTGACTCTTGGCCTAACTATGAATGTGGTAGGAGAGCTCTGAGAGGGATACAGGGAGTCTCTTTTAAGTAACCCACAGTTGATTAGACGCAACCACAATCCCACTTGGAGAAACAATGTTCTTTAGAATTATAATATGATGAAGATAGCAGATGGGCTTGAGCATGGGAACCCAGACTGAATTGTGGGTGTGTTAAGTCAAGGGTGGCTTCCAGAAGATGTAGAGTTTCTTTTGGGAAATCACTCTGCATGACGGTCACCTGTGGTGAGAGTCACTTCCTCTGCCACAGGGACACTCTCTCCTGGATCTGTGTTTCGGCAGCCCACGGCCTGGCACTTGGTCTTTGCTTATGCAGGGCACAGACTTACTTACTTTCGGCCTGGGGAGAGGGGTTCATATTCAGGTCTTGGGTTTCACTGGGTCCTGGGACCATCAGCTCGGATTGGGCTGAGCATCAGGGCAGCATACTCATTTGAGTCTGGCTGGTGTTCCAGCCGAGCCAGAGACTAGGGTAGCAGTGGAAGCTACAGTCATGACACGTATAAGGGCGTTGGATCGATGAAGATATTTTCACATTAGGGACCTCATACTTTTTAACAACACTCTTGATTGATGCTCGAAGGAGGAAAAAGAGCATGAGCCAGTCAATCGAGAGGTTCCTTCCTGTTTCCAGGCCGGCAGCTGCACTGTGGGCTCAAACGAGGTCCCTCTCCAAGGGCCTGTTAATAAAATACCTGGCTTGAGTCCAGGCCTGCCAGGGGCAGGCTGACTGCTGTTTGTTCCTTTTATTAGGCACATCCAGGTGGGTCTGACTGTGGACTGTTCCCAGGGCTCTCATTTCCACATTTGTCTCCTTTGAGTCTGAAACTGCCAATGGCCTTCGCAGCTAATGGGCCTTTCAGGTTCTAAGAGTGGTTTAAGGGAGGTGCAGGACTGGAGGTGCAGGGCTGGAGGTGCAGGACTGGAGGTGGTGACTCACTGATCAAATGAAAGGTGAGCTCTGGGGGCCACTGGAGCTAATAGCAATAAGTAGGGATGCAGAGACCAAAGGTTTACGTTAGTGCAGATGTGATGGGCATCAGCCAAGACCTTTTCCTCTTCTTCCCTGGCCCCTGTCCCACCTCCAGCACTGGTCCTCAGCAGCTTAGCATCCTAGATCTGGAAGGAGCTGCAGGAGCACTGATGGCCTATCTGTGGCGAGACTCAACTCCTTCTCCCTAAAGGCCACCTATTGACCCCTGATGGAGGGGGAGTTTAAACTCAGATGTGACTTCCCAGGGGGAAGTTTAATGTCCTTTTCAGAACCCAGGCGTTGTAGAGCAGACTATTTTAAGTCCCAAACCTACAAATTTGAGAGTTAAGGATCCGGGGCAGGTGAGCAATCTTTTCTAAGTTTTTCTTCCTGTGACAATGGGAAGGTTGCTGCAGTGATACAACATCATACATGTTCTACTAAGCATGGAACTTGGCACAGGCACACCATGGGCACTCTGAAAGTATCTCCTATTACTGTGCCAAGAGCGGATCTGGCTGGGGTGGGCTGGGGAACAAGCTTTTTTTCTGACATGTATGTTCCGCGAGACTTTTACTTTTGTGATTGGGCAGAGGTAGCAAGGTTTCCATGGAAGCGGCACTCTTTCTATGGGGAACACAGTGGAGGACAAGATGGTGGAGGACAAGTTGGGAAAGGAAAGCTTTGAGCTCAGCCTGCTGCAAAGAGTGAAGACGGGAGGAGGGAACCCACCCTTCTCGATCTTGTCTTCTTTATAAGGCTTCGTTCATTTTACCATCTCTTGGCCTCCTATAGCCTGCTGCTGTGTGAGGGAACGGGGTCAGGGATGTGAAGTCACACAGCATGAAAGACGGAGCCTGGCTTGGAGCTCAGGGTCAGAAGATCACTAAGTGACCATTGTTTCTACTGCATTTTTCAGTGGTACATGGCCAGGGTCAGTCCCTAGACACTTGGTTTCCTGTCTGCTATCTAGAAAATCCATGGAAGGTCACTTATTCTTCCTGGACTCAAAGCAGAGGCACTTAAATGCCCAACTGTAGGTCATTCACGCTCAGGCTTTCTCTGGCTCCACAAGGGGTGTGGACTGTTCTCAGAAGCAAAAGTTGATCTCGTCGGATGAGAGGCGTTGGTTCTGCCTCATTACTGTCATCAGTAGTGGCTCCATCCCTTTCAAGGTCCACAAGGACGTTTCCTGTCTCCATCTGCAGGTGGATGGTATCCTGTGCTTGGCCGACATCTTGACAGATGACAGCCACTCAGAGGCCACTCGAGCTGAGGCTGCAGCTGTTGTGGCCCAGGTGACCTCCCCACATCTGTCCTTCACCCAGCACCTTACTAGCTTCCTGGAGAACATGGAGGAGATTGTGACAGCCCTCATCAGTGAGTAATCCTGGGTTGAGTGGAACCCTTATGTAAGAGGGATTCAGCACAGTTGTCTTCAAGAAGGACCAAGAAGGACTTCCCACCTATGTCTCACCCGATTCACAATGGTCAAAGATAGTCACGCCAGCTGAAAGGCACCATTAACGGATGAGGCAGTTTTGAGGAAGTCTGTAGTCAAGAGTCCCCTATGGAAATGCACACAGCTTCTTGCATCATCTTGAACAATGGTTAGGGTTTACATGGCCTTTCAGAGGGAGTTCAGAGCAAATAGGGACTTAAAGTTTGACTTCAGTAGGTTTTGTTCCTAAAATTTCTGTCATTGCACCCAATGACTGAAACAATACTAATTAGCACAAATGACTTTCCAGAGAGAACTAGCTGGCTACAACCTGCTGCAGGAAACCACACCACTTGACTTTGCATCATGGGACCATAAACAGGTTAATTCTTCTTGGTTCTCCCACTTAGACCTGTGCAGGCTTGGCAGGAGAGAGATTTGTGCTATCTAGAACATTCTCTTTCCCTAGCCTTTCCTTTTCAGAACTGCAGAAACTAGCACCTGTTTCCGGGTAACAATGCCCGGGAAGCTTGTTTGAAGAGCTCCGTTTCCCCCTCCGTTCAGACTTTTGTTTCTCTATGCCATACCTTTGTCATCTCTAAATCCGTCTTTATGTTTTAAGATGAAAATTAATTAAGACTAATTCTTGGAGTTGCCACACCAGGTCTAAGAATATCTGGAGTTGCCCGGATTTAGAGAAAGTGTAAGACATTGGGATAGGAGTTGAAACAGCTGAGCTTGGGTTCTGGCGTTTCACTTAACCATCAACAAGTAGCTACTGGCCAGCAATCCTGTGTGGGGTTGTGTGAGATTCTGCCACTCACTTACCATGACATCTTGTAAATTTCATTTGATAATTTTCCTCCTATATGCAATGAAGGACTACAACCTGCTTCTTTAAAGAAGCCTTCTGGTTCTAGGATTTTACTGCCAGAAAGAACTTTGCATATAGGAGTATCAGTTATGTAGAGTTATTGTCAACTCTGATCAGGTCTCCTATGGGCCAGATTTGGAAAAACGGGTGTGGTAACACACATCTACATTGATACAAAGTCAATAAAACATGAAATCCATAGAAAACCCTGGTTGGAGGGAGTACAGGAAACCACAAAGCCCAGGGTTACTCTGTTTGAAAGGGTGAGACTCAAGAATACTGTTAGGATTCACCATGCCAGGAGTCTTATGCTCAAACTCCCACCATGGTCTGGCAGGAAAGAAATGACTTGAAGGCATCTAGATGGAAGAAGGAAACAAGAGGCTCTTGAACCTTCAATAAGCTGAGGAGCACATTCACAGACTAAGTGTGGACAGGCTTGGGTGAAGCACAGTTGATTATGGCCTTGTGGGAAAATTAAGCTGAGGAGCACATTCACAGACTAAGTGTGGACAGGCTTGGGTGAAGCACAGTTGATTATGGCCTTGTGGAGAAGGCTGACACAATTTAAGAACTAAATGTCAAATTGTATAGAAGCCCTCCCAAATAATAAACAAGGTAAAATGTGTAGACCCAACAGTTCTTCACATTTGTTACCTGCCCATTCCTGTTCCTTTGTCCGGACTGCATTTATCTGGACAAAGAGGAGGAGAAGCCTTTGTATTTCACCCATGCCCAGGAAGATGCACTGTCCAGCCCACTCTCAGAGCCAGCAGATGGGATATCTCTTCTGGGCAGGATGCCAGAGCTCTGTTCTTTGGTGGGAAACAGCCCTCTAATTTCTTGCCGTTCCCTGGAAACATTTAAAAATGAGTCACTGGAATCCTCAATTTAATCTTCCTAACACATCCCAGGTGACTCAGACTGTAGTTGAAATAAATGTGCAGCAAAATTAAAAGGCACTTAGATGGTTGTGCTAATAATCGATGTGTCAGCATCAGTGGCAAGTGCATGAGGATGAGGGGCGGCATTTATACATAGGGACAAATCTGCCAGGGAGTGGTCCCATACCAATGTCTGTATACAGAGAGGTGGGCTTGGAAGGAGTCAGTGGCCCCCAGTGATTTTACCCAGTCAAGGGATGAGGGGAGCATCAACTGTGAGGAGCTTTTAGTTACTTGGCTAACCTGTGATCCCAGCCCTGGGTGGTGAGATCTAGATGTTTACTTCTAGATGTGAGATCTAGATGTCTGGGCTGGTCTACAGGGAACAGAACACCCCAGAGGCAGTAGGCATTACTGCCCAATAGAACTGATAGAACCTATGTCTATGGGGGCATCCCAGAGAATGAGCCAAGTGGCTGAAAGAAGAGGCAATCTGAGGAATAGAGAGAACAGGGATTTTGGAATCAGGTTAGCCTAGATATTTTTTCCTCATTGGCTATAAGATCTTAGCAAATCACAACATCAGGTATTTAATTTATGAGGCCACAACAAGATTGGAGGTAAATGACTGAATTTAAAGCAGCTCCTGGTCCACGATAAATGCTCAAGAAATTGTACTTGTGACTGCTCCCCTGAGACTCAGCCTCCATATCGATACCTATCATTTTTTTCCCTTGAGGATGAGCCCAATGGCAGTGGCACAGCACAAGGAAGACCTCGGGTGATTGGCTGATACTTCTGCTCATCCCACTTTGTGGGGGGGGCTATAACTACATCTGTGAAGATGCCAGCTGCACTGTCAGAACCCTTAACTATAATCAGGCCTAGCTCATTTTTGTCTCTGAAATTCCTTCCTCTTCAGGAGCTGTTTTCTGGAGTGCGGCCCTCCCTTCTCTGTCTCTGTTACATGAGGGACAGAGCTTGTCTTGTCACATCCTGACTGGTGACCCAAGTTAGAGCTGAGACTTACACGCAAGGGCCATTAGGACTAGCAGCACCATGGACAGAGCCTCTTGTGCCTCTTGAGCTGGGCATCTGTTGTGGGTCCTTAGTACGATTGAAAGGGCAAGTGGGAACACAGGCTAGTGCTGGATTGTAACCATTGGACAAAGAGAGAGAAGAGCCCTGGTACCCAGGGGCTTGTGTAGTACTTTCTACAGCCAGATGTCCTTGTCATCTGAGAGCAAAAGGAGATAGAGAAGGATGGGTGGAAGGCAGAATCTTTGCTTTCACTTCAGCCTCTTCCTTCTCCCATCTGGAGAGATGGGAGTGCCTTCCTGCCCCCACGGCCTCTGCATATGCTATTCCTCTCACTTAGAACATGTCCTTCCTCCAAATATCATCGTGACTGACTACTTCCTGTCTTAAGGCTTCAGAGTTACAGTTGCGTCATTGAGACATCGTCCTTTCCTTGTTTGACCCAGTGAGTCCCTACTTATTCTCTGCCTTAGCATTTATCTGTTTTCCTTCTCATATTTATCAGAATTGGTAATTATTTATATCAACTTCTAAAGACTCACTTTCTATTACCTGCTACAGAGAAAAAGTATCACAAGGACCAGGGTGTAACCTGTTTGATCCATCTTACCATCCCAAGAATTCAGACACCTTGGGTTCATTCATTAAAATACTTGTGGGTGAGCAGGAATCACACACAAGGGTTCCAATCCCAGCTCTGCTACCTAGGCAGATGGCATAGTTCCCTTGATAGTGACTAATTTTGTTCATCTCCAAAAAGAGTATCAAGACTCCTATCAAAATAGCCTCTCTCCCAGAGTTATTGTAGGGGCCAAGGAAGATCAGTCATGTGCAAAAACTTGGCCTTGAACTGTTTCTTCCTTTTCACGACCCAGAATTGTGCCAAGAGGCCTCATCGGGGGAAGTCTTCTTGCTGGCTTCTGCGGCCCTTGCCAACATCACCTTCTTTGACAAAATGGCCTGTGAGATACTTCTGCAGTTGAACGCCATCCGTGTCCTCCTGGAAGCCTGCAGGGACAAGCAGAGAGTGGACACACCTTATACTCGGGACCAGGTAAAAAACCTAGCAAGACCTAGACTTCCCACAAATAATCATGGTGTGAACAGGAAGAGATCATGTTCACATAGGCCTAGCTGCTTGCCCAATTGACTGGCTTCTGATGCCCAGTGCCTATTGCAATCCTAGGTGTTAGTCATGGGCCCAAGGCTGGAGTGTCTACCCCATGTTGGCCTTCATTGTGTGTCTCCTTTAGCTAGATGCCTCTCTTGAATCTCTTTCCCACATGGTATGATATTGAGCATCTTCACTTCCAAGCACCCTATCCATAGCCCACTCTACTCATCTCAGATGAGATCCAGTAGGGACACAATATGAACAAGGCCTTTGAAGACAGGTGATATGGATTCAGCAGATCTTTGCAGTAAATAGTCATGTTATATTGGGCAATTCATTCTTTCTTCATTTGTACAAAGTGTATATATAACGACAGAGTCGATGAAGGAATCAGATGGACTAGTGAATGCAGACTCTTAGTGTAGACCAGGACAAAGATGCTGTAAAGTGAGCGGATGCCCCATTGGGGCTAACACTGTGCACAGCACTGAGTGAGAAGCTGCTGAGTGTAGCCTCCTTGTGTAGCATGTGATGTTGCTTCCAGCGTGAATGGCCCATGACTTGGCAGCCCCCCCATGAGGTCTCATTGAGGGTACCTCATAGAAGTGAGAATGTGGTTAAATAGCAGGCAAAGGAACACTCTCCCTGCATCTGGGTTCAGGAGGATTTTTTTTATCCCCCTGTCTGAGCTGAGCCCATCTCCCACTGTCCTCAGGATGGCTTCGCCTTCTGCCCTGGCTCTGAGCAGCCACTTAGCAAGAGAGAGCAAACCCATTAAAGAAACAAATGGCTCTCTTTGCTATGGCAGAGGGAGGATTAAGGTGATCAGAGGGCTCTCTACAATGAAGACAAAGAAGATGAATTGGGCTCTGAAGTGCTCACCGCCCCCTGAAATACTTAAGAAATTAAATGCCCCATGAGGTTTCCGGTAATGAGCATGCCAGTGACGCCAATGCTGTGCAAAGCCTTCTAGTCTTGGCTATGTATGTACTTAGTGAACCTCTGTTTGGACAGTGAGAACTCCTCCATCATCTAGGCAAGCCAAGTTCACTTCATTTGTCAAGCAGAATCCTCAATGGCAAAGCCTACTCTGTCTATGCTCGTCCTTGGATATAGACCCCAGAGTACAGTCTTGGGTTTCCATCTACTTCTGCTCATCTTGAAGAAGAGAGCACGGATCATATCTGGATGTCAGGCATCAAGAAGATGGTCCTAGGCTGGGGAGGAAGGAGTGCAGTTGGTGGGATGTTTGCCCACCATTCACAAAGCCTTGAATTTGCCTCCCACAACTGGGCACAGTGGTACATGCCTGTAGTTCCAACCCTTGGGAAGTAGAGGCAGGAGGATCGGAAGTTCAAAGTCACCTTTGGCTACTTAGAGGGTTTGAAACCAACCTAAGACCCTATCTTTAGAAAATAAAATAAATAAAGGAAAAGATAACCCTATTCAACTGACAGTTTCCATGGCCCTTTAGTTTCACACCCATAGAGTGTTGTACAGAGGCTAATCACAGACACAACAGGGTAGAGAAGGACAGCCTCTAAGGCTGTGTGCAAGCAGTGTCCTTGGCCTCTGAAGTGGATGGAGGGTACTGAAAATAAAAATGTTACCAGCCTTCTGTGAGCTGCATTCACAGAGGCAGTGTGCTGCCTACACGTCCACAGACATTCCTAGTCTAGTTGGCATATTAGAATGAACATATTTTGTAGCATTTCTGGAACTCCAGTGTCAACACTACTTACCAGGAATCCATCTATCAGAAATGCAAATTACTGGGGGTTGTAATGGTGACTTGTGCCTCCAAAGCCCTCAGTAGTTTATAAATCTCTGCCATGTGTATAAATAATAGAAACAGCACAAGTTTAGGTGTGCTCGTGTTCAGACCGTGTCTCTGTTGTTTCCTAACTGTGTGACCTCAGACCAAGCTCTTAATCTCTTAAGCCACAATTTTCTCATCTGTGTAATGGAGATAATAACACTTCTTCTCTCTTCCAGCCCTTATATGAGTAAATGGAATGGCGTTTTAAAGCATTTAGAACCAAATTGGGTACTCAGTAGTGACTGGGGTAGGTAAATGTAGTAGGATAGATTGCGATGGATCTAGATGGGGATGTCCAATTTAGGGTAGGAATGGAGCTAGGAAATACAGTTAATGCAGTGGGGAATATTGGATGGTGTGAAGTAACGGGTGGCATGTATGGCTTCAGGTTATGTGTGAAAACATGCAAGGTGTGTGTGTGTGTGTGTGTGTGTGTGTGTGTGTGGTGTGTAAGGTGAAAAGTACTATAAACTGGGAGATGGTTCAGTTGGTCAAATCCTTGCTGCACAAGTATGAGAACCTGATTCAAATCTGTAGAACCCACATAAAAGCTGGGCAAAGGAGCATACACCTGCAGTCCTGGTGCTGGAAGGAGGAGACAAGTGAGACCATGGAGCACACTGGCTCCATCCTAGCTGAGTTGACAAGTCCTAGGTTCAGAGCAAGGGCAATTCAATATACGTAGGTGGAGAATGATTGCTCTCTGGCTTTCACATGCATGCATGTATGCATGCATACATACATACATGAGCACATACATCATAGGGGAGAGAGAGAGAGGGGAAGGAAAGGGAAAAGGAGGAAGAGGAGAAAGAGGAGTAGAGGAAGATGATGATTCCAGAGCCATGTTAGATATTGTTGGATAGCTTTGGTTTGAAGAGTAATGGTAATTGCAGTTTTGTGAACATTAGCTTTTTTGTCTGAATCCCTGGGTGACATGAGTACCCATGACGCGACATTAGCTGTACACTAGACGTTCTGTGTCATAGGGTCTGCCAGCCGAGACCATTTGTCTCTGTTGGGTGTTCCGGGCATACTTCACTTGTCTTCCATGCACTGCAATCTTCAGAGCTATCCTCCAGCACAGCAGGTGAGGAAGGATGCTGTGGAGTTAGGGTGTGGTCAACGTGACTGCTGAGAGTTCTGGGGAGGCTACACATCCTGGACCAAGTCTTCATGTCTGCCTGTGAGCAAGGATTTCTGGACCCCCTGCTCTAGGGGAGCCCAAGAAAACCATTTTCTCTGTGTGTATTGCTTTCAGAAGACTTAACCAACCCACTTCTTGCCAATCAGAAACGTTTATTTTCGAATTAGTGACATTGGAGAGCCCCTGCTGATCTGGGGTAATTTGCTATCTACTTCAGCTTTCCTAAGGCCTTTGCACACCAAATGAAAGGTGATTTTAGAATGCCATAGAAGGCACTGGTTGTTTTCCAGCTAGGAAGGGCTCACTCAGCCTTAGTCTCCTATCGGTAAGACACAATGACTGAGGCAACCCATAAAAAAGTTTCCTTGGGGCTTATAGTTTCAAAGGATTGGAGTCCATGACTTTCAAGGCCGAGAACATGGCAGCAGGCAGGTAGGCATGGTGCTGGAGCAGCAACCAAGAGCTCACATCTGATCCATAAGCATGAGGCAGAACTCAGCCCCTTCATGTGGCTGTCGTCACATTGCTAGTGCTCCTTCAATCAATTGTTCAAGGTCTGGGTCCTTTTAACCCAGGGCTTTCTCAACTTGTCAGCCGGATGCTGGAGTTCAAACTCTGGCAGCCCTAAACCATCTGCCCAGCACAGGTTAGAGAGAAGGTCCATGTCACACATATTACAGTTTATCTGATTCTCCCCAGGAACCCCCAGAATTAATATGTATATGTGTGTGTGCACCTCAATCAAATATGATCCATTTAGAACTTCATACCTCCAGCATGGTAAGTTTATAAACTTGTTTTAAGTTACTAGGTTTGCAGTAATCTGTTATAGCAGCAATAGGAAATATATACCCTTTCATTAACCGAGGCACAGAAGGTTGGGTACCATTGCTAGAGTCATGAAGATAGCAAGAGACAGAGTCAGGATCTGAACTTATATTACCTATCATGTAGGGATGTCTCTATGCTCACCAGGAAACTATAGAAGGGTCAGGAAAAACGGGCCTTAATTTTACACTAGTTGAATAAACCTGGGCCAGGAGAAACTGTGGCCCTGACTCCCGCATTCCATACCCTGACAGCATTGCCAGCATGCCTCCAGCCGGGTGAAGCTGCAGTGGTGGGAGTTAACTACTGGGTGAAAACATTGGCATCTTCCCCCTCTCTGTCATGGTGCATACAAGTAGGTTTCAAAAGGGAGACTCCAAGCAGGGCATAATTGGCATTTATTCAAATTGTGCTTAATTGATTACTTCATCTGCACCTCAGAAAACCACATGGGGTACAGGCTCTGTAAGGAGGAAGTAATTTTCATTAACAGGATCTAAATTAGTCTAACACAAAGACCTACCTGGTGCCTCTGACTCAGCTAATGACTGCCATAGAATAAAGCTGCTGCTGCAGACAAGGTTTTATTTTACTTCCTCCCTTCCCCATTCCTTCTCTTCCTTCCTTCTTTTTTTTTTCCATGAATGTACAGGTCAAGCAAGAGTCTGTATTCAGAAATGCCTGTCTGGTGATGGGTGGAGCAAGGCAGCCTCTGTGTAGTGAGAACAGGCTGTGCCCTGCTGTTATTATCAGCCCAGAGACAGCCAGAGGCACTGAAGCTGGCAGACTTGACCCCTTACGTCTTTTTATGACTGTGCACTTTGTGGCTCTTGGGGAACCTTCCACTTGAGGGCTGCATCTATAACCCATCTTTTCTCTCTACCTTCTTCCACTGGGCCCACAAATACTTGCTATTCTGAAATAGGAGAAAAAAATTTTCAACATACACTCACCACTCCTCTCACAAAACCCTGAGCATTGCAGTTGACTTCAGAATAAGGTTTTGGAGGTGTTTCCCTGCCTCCCCCCAGCAGCTCACTGCAGTCACAACTTAATTCAGCCCCTGACCAAGTCTCGGTGGAGAGAAGGTGATACATAGAGGTCCTGCCTCCATAGTCACTGTGTACTGAGAGGGAGGCAGAGGTGGATATTCTATTATTCTGATGACACCTTTTCCTTTCTGCTTAAGGGGGCTTTTAGATAGTTTATTATAAAGAGTGGTATGCTAACACAAGCCAGCTAAAATCCAGCAAGTGCTCTTTCTTGGCAAATGCTGTTGCTCCATCCATGCTCAGCACTGAAACCTCCTGTCCTGCCCTCTCCACACCACCCCTCGCCGTCTCAGAGGCAGAAGCACAGCTCCTGCTTAGACCACCCCACCAGCACGTGAGAAGCTGTCTGGGGGAGTGGATCACATCTGGGAGAAATAGTTTTTGAGCTTACTATCCATTTCCATCGCCATCTGTGCGTACTCTCGGCTTCTGGGGAGACAGGCACCTTTTCACGGCGTGGTTTCTTTTAGAAACAGCATCGCAGGCATCTCTGCTCATAGTGCCCATACTTCCATACTTAACTTCTTTTAATTTCTTATTTTTTATATCATTTATAGTTTGGGTCTCTTGACCCAATGGATTCCTTGATCCATTTTTGTGACATGAGATCTCTTTATCATGCCGTGGGAGGCGAGTGTGTTAAAAGCTAAGAAACTGCAACCAATCCTGAATGTTCATCGAATGTCAGTATCCTATGATAAATGGCAAAGTCCTTCCATGTGATTTGTAGTTGAGGCTTGAAGACCACAGACTTGTAAAGTGTGGCTAAGTTAATCTTCTCACCAGACTCTACCTTTTGTGCATGCTCTCTGCCTATAGCTCATGTTGAAGAGCAGTGTCAGGACATTGGCATAGGTGAACCCAATCAAAGGCGAATCAAAGAGTCAGGAGATCAAGCCAGAACAGAAGGGATCAAGGGGCCTGAAACCTGCCAATTTTGCCTAAATTTTAGGGGTTAGGCTAAAAGGGGTCCTGCACTCAAACGGCTGGGCCTCAACTTCTTCCAGTGTGAGGCTGTTGTCTCCTGGGTGCCCCAGACAATCATCCCAGAGCCACCCACTGATTAATGGGCGTTAGTCACGGGGACTTACGTCTGGGTGGCAGGAGTACATGAGAATAGAAGACAATACCATGGAAAGATGGACAGATGGACAGATGACAGACGGACAGATGGACATGAAAGGATGGACAGGAGCCAGACTGAAGGGAAGTTCTGCAGCCCCCAGCTGGCCTGCCTTCAGAGAGCGCCATGGGAATTGTACATGCTTATTTTATAGCTTCTCAATTCCATTTTCCAGATTGTGACCATCTTGGCAAACATGTCTGTGCTGGAGCAGTGTGCCTCTGACATCATTCAGGAGAACGGTATGTCTGGGCATGCCCTATGGACCGTCAGGGTATATGGTGTCACGTGACCTTGGGCTTATATAAATCCTGTGTGCAGATATATAAATACACATACATTTCTATGTCTATATGAGCATGTACACACACAAATACACACAAACATAGCACACATGAGCGTGTGCCTGCGCACACACTCACAGAGAGAGAGAGAGAGAGAGAGAGAGAGAAAGAGAGAGAGAGAAAGAGAGAGAGAATTCTGTGTATATCTTGGTCAAAAGTGAAATACTTATTTGCCTTCATTGGCTGAAGTTCTATGGGAGTTAGAAAACAGAAAAGATACTGCCAGGTTGTGATAGTAGCATGAGAAAAAAAATAGTAAGGGGAGATAAGGTTGTCCCAAAGTGGGGAGATGTTGCTTTTTACCCGCCTTATTGCATGCATGGAAAGCTGGTGCACAGGAAAAGAAGTGAGGGAGAGGAGGAGGAGAGGACAGCTGGGCTGCCCCCACTACCCTCCATGGGAATCTCCCTTCCAACTGGCCTTCTGTTCTACCTTATGTGTTCATGGTCAAGGAGAGCTGGAACTGGGCTTGTCAGCCTGAAGGCTGATGTCAGCAGTCTCTGTCAGAAGACAAGGTGGCCGCCTTGCAGCTGGGAGCAGAGCTCGGGTGGCTAGGGTTTCCTGTGACCGAGGAATAAGGGGGCAATTAGCAAGCTGTTGGAGACCTGAGACACTAATGAGAGTGAGCCGGGAGCCTGGGTACCTCTGCTCTCCTAAAGTCCCTTCCCCCAGGCTGCCCTGCTGTCTTAACAAACATGCACTTCCCCCGTTCCCCAAGACTAATTGAAACACACCATTTTGTGTTAATTTCATGTGATTGAGCTAATAATGAGAAACTGTGCTGAGCCAGCTGAGGCCAAGAGGAGAGGCTGCGTGGTGTCACTTGTTCTCTCTTCCTTCGGCACTTGGAGTCTTGACTGAAGTGGCCGATGGCAGCAGGCTGCCACTTGCCCGTGCCTTTGAGGTTGGGATAGCTGCCATCTGGAGACCGCTCTGGGGCTTACAAAGTGCTGTTGACTCTCTCCCTGAGTCCACACCGGTGGAAACCTACCTTGGCCTGGCATCGTGCTAGGCAGCGAGGACAGGGCGTTTAGTGAGCTCCCACTTTGGTCCTAAAGGTACTTTCTATGCAGAATGAGGGCCTTCCCTGGCTGCAGTGTGATGTATAAAATAGCATAGCCACAGAGGGCGGCAGGGGAATAGCAGAGCTTGAATGAACACCAGAGACATACTTGGTGGGCTGCAACCATGGCTGTTATTCGTGATGGCCTCTCTCTTTTCCCTCTGAAAACTGGGAACAGTGATGTATGGTCTCAGGGGTGTGTGAGGATAACCAGGAAGAGTGTCCGCATAGTGTCTCACCCAAGATGAGCCCTGACCAGGCCTAGCGTCTCTTCCAGTGGCAGTCTCATGGGATTTCACAGAGAGAGTTTGAGGAAGGCAGTATTTGTAAGTGCAGAACTGTATTTGCAGGGATCCAAATGGCAGTGATATACCCGGAGGCCACTAGAAGTCAGGAGACTCCTGGGTCTCAATAAGGAAAACCCTAGTAGGTAGTCTGGGCTATGAGAGCCTAGGCTGTATATGCAGATGCCTGCAGGATCCAGACAGTGAAACAGATGAGGTGGATAAGGATTAGTCTGATCTTATTAGTAATAGTAAGCTCCAGTCAGGTGTGGAGGTACAAGCCCCAAATCTCTGATTCAGGAGGCTGCAGTGGGAGGGTTCCAGGTCAGCCTCAGCTACATAGTCAGTTCCAGGCCAGCCTCGGCTACATAGTCAGTCCCAGGCCAGCCTCAGCTACATAGTCAGTTCCAGGCCAGCCTGAGAGACACAGCAGCACATCAATGTCTTATTAATACAAAAGCAGAAATTAACAAGAACAATAAGCTTCTGGCCATATAGAAATGCATGTGAGGGTCACTACTGCCAATTCAGAAGATAAATGTTAGAGATCAGAAATCTAGATTTTTATGGAAGTCATCAACTTTCGTATAATATAATTCTTGAAGCAACAGAATAAAGCAAAACCTTTCTTTAGATTCTGTCTAGTTTAAGTTCCCAGCTGGAACAGCTGAGCAGGGCTAAGATTGTGGAGGGTCAGGGCAGCTCATACAGAAGGTGGGTTTCTGCTGTAAACCTGTAGGACGGGAGATATCCGAGGCAAAGGGGCATTGCCCTCAGAAAGGGTGGGCAAAGGCAGGCGAGAGGCATGGATGTGGGTATTCCTTATAGAACACTCAGGAGACTGATCTGGTTTGGGGAGGTGACAGGAGGCTCCTGAGTGAACTAGATGCAGCCTCCACCTGTCACCCCCACTGCGAATCCGTTTGCTCTGGTGCTTCTCCAGCCTACAATTAAGACGCCTCCTGCCACGGGACTCAGCACCTGTGACCTATCTCAGATGCAGCCCTATCAGAGGTGACAAGGTTATGGGCCCAGTTTTCCAAGTTCCACCCAGCACCCCCATGCGCTGTGTGCTCTGGACAACAGGCTTACCCTACTCAGGACATCAAGGTAGAATTACCATGGCCATGCCCAATGAGGCCATTGTGAAGTCTGAGGGGACTGAGCATTTACTGCGCACAGAACACAGTGCAAGACTAGAATCAGACACATCCCTCTAGATGAGAAGAGGTGACCATATCTGTCTCCCACCTCTGTTTGAGACTCCTCTACCCAAAACTGTTGCTTGAGCTTCGCTCCCATCTCTCCAGCCAGCCCCACCTCGCTCTATGTTGGGAGCAAGTCTCAACTGTCCAAATTGCTTGTTGCTTCGTGGCCAGGTGTCCAGCTCATCATGGGCATGCTGTCGGAGAAGCCAAGGTCTGGGACTCCCGCTGAAGTGGCAGCCTGTGAAAGGGTACAGCAGAAGGCTGCAGTGACTCTGGCCCGCCTCTGCCGAGACCCAGATGTGGCCCAGGAGGCCGTGCGGCTCAGCTGTAAGTGATGCTGGCTGTGGCTGGAATGGAATGGGGAGCTTGGGGTAGAAGTAGCTGTGGTTTCATGGTGGTGTCAATGGGCCGCATATTAGGACTAACTGGGGTGAATCCCACTCTTCTGTGGGGTGGGAGATGCAGGGGTAGAAACCGTGGGTGTAGCCCTAGTCTAGATTGTAACAGGAGATAAAGCTGGCCAGAGTATTGACGCACCTGCAGAGTCCTTGCCGTTCAGAACCCGATTATTTCTTTCACATCCATCTGCTCATTTATTCACTCAGTTTTCACTCATCCTCCGTTCATTTGTTTATTCAAATAAAAAAATTCATGGATTCTGTTACCTAAGTAGTGATACTTTGCTCGCTCACCAGCAGAGGATCCACTATTTCTCTCCGCTGTTGTTAGCTTCCTGTTTGCCTAAAACTTCCATTCTACGTTAAGCTCTGAAGCAGTGATTCTCAAGGTGTGGGTCATGATCCCTTTGCCAGGAGTTGGCTAAGACCCATCTGAAAACACAGATATTTACATTATGGTTCACAGTAGTAGCAAATTACAGTTATGAAGCAGTAATGGAGATTAATTTATGGTTTGGGGGTCACCACAACATGAGAAGCTGTATTAAAGGGTGTAGCACTGGGAAGGTTGAGAACCGCTGCCATACAAGACGATAATGCCAGCCCCGAGCACAGGGTGGCAACAGATAAAGTTATCTGCATGTGAGAACCTCGAGAGTATGTTCAAAGTACATCTGGCAGGCAGCATAGGCCTGCTGATCCGGGTGGCTTGAAGAAGGTTTTTAGGCAGGGCATGTGTCTTCTTTGGTTTGTGATAGCGTTTTCCCAATAAATCCCCAGGAAATGTTAATGGGGTCTATAGTTTTCCTATAATTTTAGCTAAAGTCTACTTTCTGACTGACATAGCCACAGTTGTGAGGCCCTAGTGCACAGGTGTGAATGTTAAATACTGTGTTGGTAAAATTGGAAGTATATACTCCCAAGTCCTTGCTCAGAGAAAAGGAAAGCATGCCTGTAGCATTTACCAAAGATGAACCCAGCCCAGTGCGCTGGCACTTGTGGGTTTGGCTCGGACGCTCTACTTTTCTTGCCCTTGAGCGGAAAGGAGGACGTCTCCTGAAAGTGTCCCTCCAGGTGGGTTCAGTTGCCCCTCTGCAGACTGGCACTAACATGCGCCGTGGGTGAAGCTGGCCAGCGCCTCTGGGTCAGCCTGGCCTGGCTTCTCTGAGCCGGTTGTGACCATCTCCTCTTGTCCTGTGCAGGTATGTCCCGCCTGATTGAGCTCTGCAGATCCCCATCTGAGCGGAACAGCAGCGACGCCGTGCTCGTGGCCTGCCTGGTGAGTTCCCAGCTGCCCTCAGCTTCCCCCTAAGCTTTCAGGAAGGCAGCTGGTTCAGCCACAGTTGGGCATGCCTTGATTCTTCTCCAGGCTCTGGGTGTCATACTAAGATGGCAATGCTGATGTTTTCTATCACTATTAGTGGATAAAACTGTGATGAAGCTCAAGGAAAAGATGAGGAGAGAGAAGCTGCTCCCCACCCAACCCCCACAACCCCAGGGACCTTTTAGGTCTAGGGACTTACAAGGGCCTGTTAAAACTGGAGAGGTGGTCGGGAAGGCTGTTGAGTGGTAGGGTTGATGTCATGGAGCCCCCAGAAAACAGGGACCAGGAAATAGACATCTGTCTAAAGAGAGCAAATTATGAGGAAAGTCTCCTTTTCCTCCTAGGGGAAGCCCTGCGGGGCCCCTCTTGCCGAGCAGCTGCACTGTCTGCTGTGGGATGGTTGGAGAGGGCAAGACCCAACTGCTAAGATCTCTGTGAACCCCAGCAAGTGCGCCCTGGCAGCCTCTCGCTTCTAGGGACTAGGGAACTAGTCAACAGTGCAGATGGGCAATGCATGCTTTGCTTGCACTGATCTTCCTGGGGAGCTATAGTGAGCCCCTGGGGGGCTGGGGCTAGCCCCAGAGCAGAGTAGCAGGACAGCTAGAAGTGTGGCCAGTAGAAGAGAGAGCCAGCTCTTTGGTCCTAAAAGGACACACGGGAAAAGCAGTGAATACAGGGTTTCTTCAGCTTGAATCATCACAAAGCCCTGCCCTTGCCTCGCTCTTCACTGAGCTCAGCTCATCTCCGGGCGTTCTAGATGGACACCGGGAAGCTGTAGAAGGCAGCTGCCGTTGCCATCAGCAGGCCTGTCCTGGCTGTGCTTTGGAGAGCTGGGTGTCACTGAATAGGTCAAAGTGCTCTAGCTCATATTTAGTAAGTATTTGTTGAATGGTTTTATTGCCATTTCCTCTCCTAGGTTTTGGGGCTATAGTTGTGGAGATAGGAGAATGCTCTCCTGTAGACCGGACGCTCTTATCTCCTCGGCGCCTTGGGAAGTCTGGTGAAGATTTTAAGCCTCTTCTTGGACTCTTTTCTTGACAATTTCATACAAGTATAGAATTTATTCAAGCATATTCACCCCCCCATTAACCCCTTCTTTCCCTCCATGCCCTCTGGATTCCTTATTCCCAACACATTTCTCTTCCATTTTCTAAATAATTTTTAAATGCATAAAAAAATTAATGTGGAGTTTTAAAAGGGCACCAATTATGTTAAAACCACTATTCAATATTTATGCACATAGCATATTAAAACCACGCTTGCTCATGGTAGTAAATACCATTTGAAGGCACCTTCCACGTCTCTAATGGGGTCTGCAGATATCGGCGATCTCCGTTATAGAACAGGGGCAGAGATCAGCAAGGTTGACAACCAGAGGTGCTGTTTCAGTGAGGACCTACTGAAGAAAGAGATAAAACCTTTTCTCCTCCAAGTTCTTGAGTCTATTTTCCTATCAAGCAAAATGAGAAATTCATAGCCTGACAAACACATAATGATTGGCCCCAACTCCCCTAATCTTCATCGCTCTGGCCGCAGCAACTGCCTGACTGAAGGACTTGATAGGTAAAGTCAAGGACGTAGGGAGCACTTGGGAAACCACAGGCTGCCTCAGCCGTGAGGGCTTGTTGCTATTACTGCTGGCATTTTTCTCCAGAGGATGTAGAAGGTTTGGCTGCACCTTCAGTCAGAGAACTTTTAAGTGGAAAGGGATGACGTTTGTTCTTGGGTGTCGAGGAGAGCCCCTTTCTAACCCAGCCACCATGCGGGTGTTGACTGAGTTCTCCTGTGAGAGTTTGCCTTGTGATGCTTACATCAAACTTGTGTGAAATTGACCGTGTTCTCCACGAGTTGCCCCGCCCACTGTTCACCCACTCCTCCCTTCTTAGTGTGGGTCTGACTGACACTGGGGCCTGAAGGCCTCCTATAGTTTCCAGGTCTTGTCTGTCTCTGCCTGAAAGTGTTGTTTTTTTCCCCACATACCAACAAATGCCATCTCTACAACCCTGTTGTTCAGCCCTGGAGGCTCAGGTCGAAATACCCATCTAATGGTGTTTCCCGGGAGCCTTCTGTGATACAAAAGCAGGGAGTACACAGTGTATTTCCTCAGTTTCCCTGCTTGTCTTTTGATATAATCCATATCATTCATGTTCTAGACTCTTGAAATTCTGTGGAGGCCTGGGCCTGTTGAACAGACCCTCTTGTTTCTGGCCATGCTCTCTCTCTCTCTCTTTCCCACTTTCTCATGGCATTGGTCTCACTATTCTAACTTGAGGAGGATTCATATCTCTCCCCTGATTCTAGAATGTTCTAAGGGCAAAAATCTTTGTATTTTTACATGATCTTGAGTTTGGATACTAAGTCTTGCATGACTTTGTAATTAGCTGACTTGTTTCCATCCCCAGCCACCGATGACGGTAGATGTCCTTTGCTTGACTTATTAAAGACACCAACATTAAGGTACATGCCTCTGGGCAGCAAGATGAGAGATGCATGGAACCTAACCAAGTCAATGGAGTTGGGAGTTTCTTTTCTGTTCCCAGGGCCCTCTTCTGGCCTGATGACTGCCCTCAGGTGAGGGGAGGATAAGATGATTCAATTACTATCTCCCTTGTGGAGGAAATGGCAGCATGAATTGCCCCTGGAAAACAGGATTGATTGTTCCATGGCAAAGTAGCTGGGTGGCAATTGTTTTTATATTTGCATGTCTGGAAATGAGATTCAGGGATGACTGACTTTAACCCTCCCAAGAAAGGAGACTCTGAGAACAAGGCTTTGGGAGGATACAGAAGCTGTGGGTGTGTGCCGAGGGAGAGGGACACAGATTGGTCCTTTGTTAAGGTAGCCAAGGACGGCTTCACTGGGGAGATGAGAGTGTTGTTGAGAATGAAAGAGGAGGGGCGTGTCACAGTGAAGAGAAGGAGGGATGTGTCATAGTGAAGAGAAGGAGGGGTGTGTCACAGCGAAGAGAAGGAGGGACATGTCATAGTGAAGAGAAGGAGGGACGTGTCACAGTGAAGAGAAGGAGGGACGTGTCACAGTGAAGAGAAGGAAGGATGTGTCACAGTGAAGAGAAGGAAGGGTGTGTCACAGTGAAGAGAAGGAGGGACATGTCATAGTGAAGAGAAGGAGGGACGTGTCACAGTGAAGAGAAGGAAGGATGTGTCACAGTGAAGAGAAGAAGGGATGTGTCATAGTGAAGAGAAGGAGGGACGTGTCACAGTGAAGAGAAGGAGGGACGTGTCACAGTGAAGAGAAGGAGGGACGTGTCATAGTGAAGAGAAGGAGGGACATGTCTTAGCGAAGCACATAAACAAGGCACCTGCCCAGAAGCAGAATTGAGCCCAGGGCTCAATGGGGTGAGCAGGGGAGCTGGATCATTGCTCTTCTTCCCCTTCTTTGACTTGGGTTTCTCAGCCACAGCCTTCTTAACCACCGCGACTCCATTTCGTTCATCTTTCCTTCCCATCTCCTAGTGCTCTGTGAAGGACTGCTGCGTTTGTGGGTGAACTACTAAACCTGGTTTCTGTAAACTACTCAGAGAATCTGAGAACAATAACTTGAGTCCATGGATGTTTCTGGAAGTCCCAGTCTCTGAGAAGAACATATTTTGAACTTACATATAGTACTAAGTTGACCAGATCCTTAAAACAACAGTTTCAAAATGTCCAGTTTCCCAGAGTGATTAGAAAGAAAAAAAAAAACTTGAGACATCAAGACCGTTAATAAAATCATTAAGAGCTTCCAGACGATGCCTGCCACATTGGCTCAAGCGCAAATGAAACCAGGTGACATGGTGATGAGGACACAATAGTGACCAAAATGGCCACTAAAGTGTCATGGGGCAAACATCTGGTAATCAGCTCCAATTGCCTTGTTAACACAGCACATTTCTCAAGATGCATCTCTCAGGGCCGCTGAAGGAAGCACACTCCCGTGTGGGGCCCAGTGTGACCCGCATCTTCTTTTCTGCTTTCTCCCCAGGCTGCCCTGCGTCGTTTGGCTGGGGTCTGCCCGGAAGGCCTCCAGGACTCTGACTTCCAGCAGCTGGTCCAGCCTCGGCTCGTGGATTCCTTCCTGCTGTGTAGCAACATGGAGGAGAGTTTTGTGTAGGAGAAGAGGCACACAGTGGACACTCCTCAGAACACTGGCTCTCCTCGCCTCTTTATTTATATGTAATTTATTTTTTTACATGAAAGAGAAAGGGAAATCTTCATTAGTGAGGAGAGGAGGTGGGCCTCGGAAATAATCTTTCTTTTTCCTTCCTTCCTTCCTTCTTTCCTTCCTTCCTCCCTTCCTTCCTTCCTTCCTTTCTTCCTTCCCTCCTTCCTTTTTTTTTTTTGACTTCTGCGGCTGTGCAGGTGCAGAAGTTAAACTGTGTCAATGCTCACACGACAGGTTGTCACAGGTGACCCCCTTCGTGATGCTGTCTCTCTTTTCAGCATGTACTCTTGCCTAGTCAGAAACAAAGCAACTTTGAACCGGGGTATTTTAAGTGCCCGGCATTTTTAAAAGCTAGTTTTACTCTTCAAAAATTTGAAGTGAATTTCACAGTTGGACAGACAAACTGTAAGGAAATGCTTTCCTTTAATAAACGGAACTATGGAAAATGTGTCCTTTTTATTTTATGTTTGAATTGTAATTTCAACTCAGTTTTTGCTTCTCATGGTTGCATGCCACAGGAACTTCCCCAAGTACAGAGAGAGTTGTCTTGGTTTTACAGGTACATTTAAAATGTGTTTCTGAAGAAACCTAATCTTAGTTGTCCTTGGTTCCTCCACCCTGGTGAGCTGTCACCTCTTGGTGAAGAGTCCCGAGCTGAGGCACAGTGCCTGGTCCTCTACAGAAGGCTTCTGAGAAGGGTAGTGTCCGAGTGACCTGATACGAGCAATGTCTCACCAGCTCTGTCTCCAGTGTCCTCCCGCTCAGAGTCGGACACTGACCCTGGTGACAGTATTCACCCCACAGAAATAAGCCTTTGACCCCCTCCGTGAGCTTCTTTTTCAATATCACTGCTCAGAAGTAGTATACAGACTTGTGAGTGCTGGGAGTTATGATGTCATCATGTGTGACGTGATTATTTGTGTGTGTGTGTGTGTGTGTGTCCACGCGCGTGCCATGGTATGTATGTGGAGATCAAAGGATAGCATGTGAGAGTGGTTTATGCTGTTCTACTATGTGGGTCCTGGGAATCCAACTCAGGGCATCGGGTTTGGTGACACGTTCCTTTACCCTCTAAGTCATCTTGCCTGCCCCCATGAGATGATTTTAAAAGTTCATAAAAGATTTATCAAACACAAATTATCAATGTAAATGAATTAATCTAATGCATCAGGTCCTAAGTATCTAATATCTCCTTTATCGCTCACAATAATCCAATGGTCATTCATCACTGTATGCAGATATATTACTATGCATGATCATATTACTGAATCACCTGGCCGAGGTCAGAGGCTGGTAAGTTATGCTGCACTGTGAGCCTGGCAACTTCTATTGCCAGAGCCATTGTTGTTCCAAAGTCCCATAAAGAGAAGTGACAGTAATGATAATAGTGGGAAACATCTGCATGCCCTTTACAATGTCCTTCCTTTGAAGCCTCTGGATTAATTTATGAATATATTACTATTGATCTATATATTTTTTTATTTAGCTATTTTCTAGCTGGGCAAGCCCACCTTACAGATGAGAAAATAAATTCTCTTCTCTGCTCAGACAATGGAGCTCAGACCCCAACTAAACAGCTTCTGATTCCCTGTCCAAAGCTCACATGGTTAGGAAGGAAGGTTTTTGTTTTTAAAGAATTTATTTTTTATATTTATGGATGTTTTGCCCATGTGTGCGTCTATGCATCATGTGTGTGCAGTGCACATGGAGACCAGATATTCTGGGACTGTAGTTACAGACGACTGTAGTCACCATGTGGGTGTTGGGAACTGGATCCAGGTTCTCTGCAAGAAGCCATCTCTCCAGTTCCAGGAAGACGGTTTTGGATGTATCTCTCTGAGTTAGTTGTTTGGGTGTGGACATCTTTTACCATCTATCAGCACGTGACTTGTTAATACATTGGCTGACTGATGTAGGAGATCCTTCCGTATTTCTGTTGCTTTCATTGGTTAATTAATAAAGAAACTGCTTGGCCTGATGGGTCAGAACATAGGTGGGTGGAATAGACAGAACAGAATGCTGGGAAGAAGGGAAGTAAGGCAGACACCATGATTCCCCTTCCCAAGATGGACGCTGGCTAGACTCATGCCGGTAAGCCACGACCTTGTGGTGATATACAGATTATTAGATGTGGGTTAGTCAATATGTGAGAGATAGCCAATAAGAGGCTAGAACTAATGGGCCAAGCAGTGTTTAAATGAATACAGTTTCTGCGTAATTATTTCGGGTAAAGCTAGCCTGGTGGGCGGCGGGAAGTGGCCCGCCATTCCTTTTACAGAGCATTCCTGCCCAGATTACCGAAGAAGCAACATGTGAGCTGGCAGCTGAAAAAGATATCAAGCCATATGGCTAACATAGATCAGAATAATGGGTTAATATAAGCTATAAGAGTTAACAAGAAGCCTGAGCTAATGGGCCAATCAGTTTATAATCTTATGGAGTCCTGTGTGTGATTTTCTTTGGGACTTGCTGGCTGTGTACCAGGTGGGACAGAAACCCCAACAAGCCGGCCCTTCATGTTACAGCTGACCTCATCATATGAGTCTTTAAACACTGGGAAGGTACCATGCTTGGAAGCTCAAATTGTATTATTTGGGACAGATATTATCACTTATCTTATTTGGAAAGAAAGTTTCACTTTGTTCATTTTTTTTAAAAATGTCTTTCCAGATGTCTCAGTCTTAACAATTACAATTTGCCTGTCAGTTAATCTTTTGAGTAGAAGTAGTGGGGAAAGTGGCTAGATCACAATTCAGTCAGGTAGCTTCCCCTCCTTAGAACTTGAAGATACCCTTATATCTCAGTATAAAGCAGAAATGCTTCAAGTCTGGTTCTCATTTTTGCTAGTAAGAGTTCAAGAAACTAAAACAGCACTATAAAATTAGCATTATCAACACTAGATTAGGAATATTCCTAAGTAAAGATGTTACTCAGACTTTGAAGTGTGGCAGAATTCAACGGGAACAGAGTTGGTGGTGCTGTCTTGAACCTTGGATGTGTACTGTTACCTGCTGTTACTTATGTACCGTTAGCGATGTCATCAAGTAGAAATATAAGGAGCATAAGTAAATCTTCAGTGCTATGAAAATATCCTTGACCTTTGAGAATTCCTAAAAGGATATTGTGAACCTCTGGAGATTGTGGGCCCCACTTTGACCATCACTGGTTTAGGTGAACCGTGCATTTAGTTAGTAAGGAAACTGAAGTGTGTGTTGATGAGAAGAAAGGGATTTTCTCATAATCACATAGATTGAAAACTTGGTGGGTTGCAGGTCAAAACCTTGTTCATTCCGCAGGCTAGTTGGTCAGTAAGGCAGAAATAGCTGAGACTAAAGAAAAGGCGTATGCTGAAAAATTTTAATGTAACACTTGTGATTTTTTATGTATATCAGGAAAGCTTATGGTAGGAAATAGAATTTAACTCAGTTCAAATAAAGAACTCTGGTAAAAGGACTACCTGAGAACTAGTAAGACTAATGTAAGGAGCCACTGGAGACTGTTAAGCCAGCCAGGCATTAACAGTAGACTGCCTTGGCAACCCTGGACAGAGGGTCACATGAGATAAGAGAGTTGCCACAGGCCAAGGGAACAATTGTTGGAGTAATAGACAGAGACTCAGCCATAAACAGAAGTGGAGAGTGTGGGCAGAGAGACAGCAGACCCGACACATCCACACTCTGTCTTCCCACCTTCTGATCCCCCACCAGAGTCTCCTGTGGCCTAGTCACCTGCTCTGGGTGCCAGATGATAGAACATTCAAGAATCTACTTCTTGTTGAGAGAGAAGAATGGAAAAATAATAGAGAACACACCTGGTTGCTGTGGGACAATGGTCTGTAGCCTGTCAATTATATTTTAAATAAATGCTGATTGGCCAGTAACCAGGCAGGAAGTATAGGCGGGACAACCAGATAGGAAGTAGAAGTGGGCCAAGGAGAAAAGGAGAATTCTGGGAAGAAGAAAGTTCCTTCTGCAGTCTTGGTCCAGCCACAGAAGGAAGATGTGACTGCCTTGCCAAAAAAGGTACCAAGCCATGTGGCTAGCATAGACAAGAATAATGGGTTACTATAAGTTATAAGAGTTAATAAGAAGCCTGTGCTAATGGGCCAATCAGTTTATAACTAATGCAGACTTCTGTGCAATTTCTTTGGGACTTAATGATTGCAGTAACCAGACAGGACAGAAACCTCAGACAACAAATGGCATGCCAACGTGGGGCTGACCAAATTTACTTAAAAGCCTGAGAGAGCTTGGGAAGTTATTCTAGATAAAAAAGAATAGAGTTAAGCACAGATTATTGATAGCAGCATTTTCAGGTAGCTCTGTTTACTAGAGGCAAATGCGTCTCATTTAAGAGAGGGTTCTTGACTCAGCTTTAAGTGTAAAACTTTGCAGCTCTTTAAGAGGCCTGCCACAAAACACTCAAATGGTGTCGATGAAAAGCTGACCGCATGCTTTTTGGTGGTGGCAGGGACCTTGAAACGCCATAGAGTTGTGGCAATAGATGTGGCTCAGGTCAGTACCTCTGCCATGAGACTGGAATCTTAGAAAGCTACGCAATGGGCAGGATCCAGCTGTCAAAGCCACAGCTTTAATCCTCTCCATATTGCTCCAAATTAAAGACTCACATGGTCAAAAAAGAGAGATATACAGTAAAGAGAGATTCAAAGATGAAGAAAACCTCTAAATGTTTTACAATGTGTTAAAAATATATGCAGGCTTGGGAGAGAAAAGAAAAAGGATAAAGTCCTTAAAATAAAAAAAAAAGAGAGAGAGTAGTTGGGTGTGGTGACACACACCTTTAACCCCAGCACTTGGGAGGCAGAGGCAGGTGGATCTCTGTGAGTTCAAGGACAGCCTGGTCAACAGAGTTAGTTCCAGGCCAGCCAAAGATACACAGAGAACATGTCTCAAAAAGTCAAAAATTAAAAGTAAAAATAAAAGAAATAGAGGTTAAAATAAAGCCACATAATGATGAAAAATACAGAGAGTCTGGATACTGTATGCTATTATGCTCTCTTTGAATTGTTTGAATACTGAGGAAGGAGCAACAGCTGTTAAAAGATATTTGTTTAAAAATGCAGCTGAATTAATCCAAAGTAGACATGAAAATTATTTCAGAAAGAAAGCATGGAACTGGGAGTAAATTATAATTTAATAAAAACAGAAGCCCTTGATGACTCCTGATTATTGCCAGAAATATCTCTTTACTCTAGCTTTGGATAAAAGGCCAAAGACAAATCAAGATGAATGGTTCACACTATTGATTCCATTTTCAAGTCACCAAAAGACATGTATAACAGCTGTATTAATTTTTTTTAGATATCTCCATTGATCCATTTTAGAGGTTCTATTTGTGTTTATAATCTTATTATATCCTTCATGGTTATTTTTATTCAGATTTCTTACAGAGATTTGGGGGGCTTCTTTACAGGATTGATAGACGCAGAAATGAGAGGATATATTTTTACGTGAATGTGACAATTTCATTTTATTTGAAACCTTCATAGGAAACTTCAGAGTCCAACTGGAAGTAAAAAGAAAAATCTATAAAGTCTTGAAAGTTTGTTTATATTCAGCTTTTGCCATCATTTAAAAACAAGATTCTCATTAGTTTATAGACATCTTCTTTCAGGATCATGGCCTCTCTCCTTTCTAGCTGGAAACTGAATCAGTCCCAGTATAGACAGAATCCACCATCAAGCAGAACAACAACTTTTGTCACTGCAGGGCCTGGTGACCATGGATGGCAGCTGGGAGTCACCTTGCAGATGGGTGAGGTTCCTTCAGTATTAGCCCTCAGGGAAGGCTGAATAAAGAGCAGCTCTTGGGATATGAGCTCCACTGAATGTTCCCAGCTCGGCTTTGATTTCTCTGACTCCACACATCCCTTGAGGAATGGGATGGGGAGGGGAATTGATAACTTTAAGGGTGCTCAAAATTTTATTCTTTAGACCTCAATATGTTAAGATTTGGTGATGGACTCATACCTCCAAAGCATTTCAGAGTTTACCTGGGGGAGTTCCATTTAGATGGTTTGTCTGGAGGACACATTACACAATCAGCTAACTCACAACTTAAGTTTTATTTGTTGCTTTTGTACAAAGGACTTTTGAGAGAATTTCCAATTTTTTTTAAAGATTTTATTTATTATGTATACAATACAGTTTTCTGCCTCCATGTGTGTCTTCATGCCAGAAGAGAGCACCATATCTCATTGTAGAAGTTGTGAGCCACCATCTGGTTGCTGGGAATTGAACTCAGGATCTCTGGTAGAGAGTCAGTGTTCTTAACCTCTGAGCCATCTCTCCAGCCCAAGAATTTCCAAATTTTTAATAAGCTATTATTGCTTGTTTGCATGTTTGGTATATGTGTGGAGGATACACATGTACAGGAGCATGGAGGACAGATACTGATACTGGCTGCCCTCTGTCTCTCTCCACCACCAGTTCAGCTTGACCAGCTGAGCACCAGTGTGAAGGATCCTTCGGTCTCTGCTGCTACAGCACTACTAACATTATAGATATGTGTTATAGAATATTATTGTTGCAAACCTCGTATGTATTCATTCTGTGTTAAGAAAACTCAGGTTTGTTCAAGGAAGACCCCCTGATAAAAATCTCTGGTAGGAGGGGATAGCCCAAATGATCCAACATTTCAAAGGAACTATGTTGGAGTTTCCTCTGAGTTCTACATCCAGAACAGCCTCAAGAATGCTGGCTGTGATGATCAAGCCTCACAGAATATTCCCATCAGGACTTGATCATAATCCCAAATTTTCTTTAGGTCCCCATAAGACTTATCAGTGCAGGAAGTAGCTTAGGAAAAACTACTTCCACATTTCCAAAATAATGGATTATGGATTATTTTTTTTAGAACGTTGGTTATAAGTTGTTATGGATAATGATCTAGAAAAAAAGCTAAACAAAGGAAATTAGATTCAGAGTTCTTGTTTTTAAAAAAAAGGGGGGGTGCTGAGGGACAATGGTCTTGTACTGTTTAAAGATTTGTCACTTGTATTGGTTAAATAAAATGCTGATTGGCCAGAATCCAGGCAGGAAGCATAAGTGGGGTGACCAGAACAGGAGAATTCTGGGATGAGGAAAGGCTCAGTCTGCAGTCATCATCCAGATGCAGAGGATGCCTCACTAATAAAAGGCACCTAGCTACATGGCTAACAGAGACATGAATTATGGGTTAATATAGTATCTGAGAGTTAATAAGAAGCCTGAGCTAATAGGCCAAGCAGTTTATAATTAATATAGGCCTCTGCGTGTTTCTTTGGGACTGAATGATTGCTGGAATAGGCAGGACAGAAACCTCCGCCAATAGCTGGGTATTGGCAATGCCATTTCTTTGAGATCACTTCCCAGGAAGTCCCATAGATCCTTGCGCTGGTGGACCTCTTCTCTGCTGTGGGATAAGGAGGCCCCCCTCAGGCATGCCATGCCTTCTGACTTTCAAATTGAGACTCACTTTGCCAGCTCTTGGGCACCCTGACAACAACTCTGGGCAGTGGAGGCTACAGCCAAGCAGATAGGTCATCAGGCATGTTTTCAGAAGGGCCTGGAAGCCTTGCTATAGTTTCCAGGTGATATATTATCCCCTTTGCTAGTTGACTGCTTGGCGTAACTCATGATCAAAATGAGCAAGATGGAACAAGGAGAGGACGGTGTCAGGGGCAGCCACCCAGTCACTCCGCCAGCCACAGAGTAAGAGTGAAAGTAAGAGATACAGAAGAAAAGGAAAAATCACAGAGGCAAAAGGATATTTTTCTCCTTAAAGACACTCTTAGAGGTCAAGGGAATGGGTCCCCTACCTGCTCCCTAGAGGCCTTTAGCTTGGGACATTCAGCTGACATCTCAGAGACTCTGAAACTCCACACTTACACCTTATCCATCAAGGAAAACCTCTTCCTTGTTTAGCAGCATTTCCTGGAACTTTCTTAATAAGCAGGTCTTCTCATGCCTGAACTCACAAAAGCTGCAAGGCTGTGAAATGCAGTTAGAGTCACATGATCTTGGCAAGGGCCAAAATAAGAGAGCTGTGATCTAAGCCCAACGCACATGCTTTCATTATTCTGGTTGGATGCTGTTTTGCACTGTGTAGTTATTCCGTTTTTCAGTTTAGAGAATAGATCAATGGTGGTGAAATCACATGTTGAAACCCTGCAACTGAGCTGGAAATATGAATACATCTCAAAAATACATTTATCTTAAAATGAGAAAGTTTGGGAAAATATACACAGTTCAACGCTATTTATGCCAAAGTTAAAAATACATTATATATATATGTATATATATATTACAGTTATTAGAAAATTAGATATTATGAAAACATTAACATGTATGTGGTAGTATGGATTGACTTTTATTCCACTGAGATTCATACGATGAAATTCCTCAGAATGTGACCTTACGGTCACTTCAAATGTAATTAGTTGGCTTGAGGTCTTATCATAGTAGGCTAGGTCTCTAATCAAATGTGATAGGCACTTTGTAAAATGAAGAAGTTTTGACACACCCACAGAGGGTGTCATACAAAGTTGGAGCTTCACTATCCCAGGCAAGGAGAGTAGAAAAGAGTAGAACTGACCCTCGCCACCTTAGAAGCATGCTCTTTTATTAATTGCTGTCTTTGTTTCTGTAACAAACTATATGGCCTAAGCAACCTAGAGAAGGAAAGGTTTGTGTGGCTCACAATCTGCGGGTATAGTCCGTCATGACTGGTATGTCACCACAGCAGGAGTTGGAGACACTTCGTGGCTACAGTCAGGAAGGAGAGGGCAGCAAACATTGGTGCTTGGTTCACTTTCACCTTTTAGTTCATTCAGGTTCCCACCCCAATGAATGGCGCCACTAACATTTAGGGCAGGTCTTCCCACCTCAACCCAATGCAGATAACCCCTCACTCACCCACCCAGAGGTTTGCCTCCAGGGTAATTCTAGATTCTGTTAAGTTGACTAGGTATCAATCACCACCACCCACCTAAATACATTCATCTCAACTCTTCCAGAAGCATGGGATGATAGATTTTTGTTCTTTAAGACACTTGGCTTCCAATGCTTTGTTACATCAGTCTGAGAAAACAATTACAGGGGTGTGATACACATGAACCTAAAGGTAATGTCTACCCCACAGAGTTGGAGAAGGGGATGGGACTTAGAAGGAGTATATTAGTCCATTTCATTGATAATAAAAGTCCTTCAGCATCCATAGTAAAATGTCAGTAGTTATTAAATCTAGATAGTGAACATACAGTTATATAGTTATCAATTTTCGATGCACAAAGAATCCTAAAATTAATAAATGTAGAGGTATATTGACATACCCAGGACTGGTGTGGCAGGGTCGCTTACTAATGATGAAGCACAGAATAGCTTAAAACTCTGTCTGCGGCTGTCAAGAGACAGCTCTCCAGGTTAGACCAAAGATGCTGAGAACCAACTCAAGAGGGGCTGTGCATGGGAAACCAGACAGTGGGCATCAGTAGGCTTATTTTTGGAGATAGACACCTTACTCCCACATATCACCCCTTGGAGTTTCTTTAACATGACAACTGTACCCCTTACCCAGCTAATTTTTATCTGTTTGAGGCATAGACTCTTGTGGGAATGACTGCCTCTGAAGCTAACACTCTTACAATATCTTTCCCAGAGCAGTGGCTGATGTAATCCGATATGTTAATATGCAACCCGAAGAGGCTCACAGATTTCACACTGACATCTGCTGGACCCTCTGAATACTTCCTGGTTTATGTTAGAACCAGGGATTATGGTGCAAGAGAACTCCCAGCAGCCCCCTCAGGAACTCTCTGACCTGGGGCGGGTCTGACGGGCATGCTGAGATAGGCAACTTGAAATCAAATTTAAGATCTTTTGCTCACTAAACACATTTAGCATAATACATCCATGGCAGAATGAGGCAGGACATCTAGGGTATAATTAACAATCACTATTCTATGACAGTCTCAGAAACACAAATGCCAATTTGCTTGTCAAATTCCAAAGAGAGAGGACGAGACCATGTGGTAACCACACAAAACAAAGGCCTTGTTTTCAGGACCAGGCTTAGCAATTGCTCTGTCCTTTGTGTAGGAAATAAAAAAGGAAAAAGAAAAAGAAAATCCTGTCAGGTCTTGGTCCACTGGCCCCTAGATGCCAGTTTACTACCCAATTGTCTCTTTAGAATCGCCTAATCCTGCTGGCTTCTCTATAAAGAAGTCTATAAAGATGTAAATATGGAGCCCTGAGCCAGGAGGGGATAGTTCAGATGACTACTACGATCCCTCAAATGCCTTTGGTTGAGGTAGGTTGAATACATGCCCACCTTAAGCTCTGATTGCTGCCATAATTTACTGTTGCCTAAGAAAGACAAGAATGTGCATTTGAATTAAAATATTATTTGTTATTTATTATTATTATTTCATGTGTGTGTATCTGTCTTTGTAAACATCTGCCACTTAGGTACAGGTGCCCTGGGAGGCCATCAAAGGGCATCAGGTATTCAGGAGCTGAAACTGCATGCTGTTGTGAGCTGTCCAACTCAGGTGGTGGGAGCCACCGAACTTGAGTGTTCTGGGAAGGCTCCATCACAAGCTTTAACATACTCTTGATCTGTGGGGCTGGCGTTCTCTCTCCTCTGCTGGTTGGCACCTGGGCACAGCCCCATCTCCTAGAGGCCTCTCTCTGGTTCTTAGACTCAGATATCCCTATCTTAAAGCCAGCAATAGAATAGGAAATTCTTTTCATGGTGATAATTTTCAGACTTCCTGCAATTCTCTTCTCCCCCGTGCATGTCTTTCACTAGGGACTAGAACAGAGGAAGGTCTCTGTTCTCGAAGGCTTTTATGGTTAGATTGGACTCTCCTGGATCCTTAGAATAAATAGTCCCGAACTCTAAAGGTCAACAACTCTAATTACACCTGTAAATAACCTTTTGATGTATAATATAATCTATCGATAGGTTCCAGACATTAGAGTATGAATGTCTTTAGGAGTCGTCATTTTTCTGCCAACCAAATATTAATAGAAAACGTTTATTTTGAAATATCTTTCAAGAGTTAGGGAAAATGGTACTTAATGATGAGCAGGAGACCCTATCAAGCAACCTTGCTGAAGAAAGCTGTAAAGAGAATGTTTGAAGGAGAAGAAATGTCATCTTGAAGGAAATTATGAGATGTAAGAAGGGATGAAAAGTAGAGAAAGCGACAGCTACATGAGCGTGTGTAGATATTAATGACCATTGTTGAGACAGCAAGTAGCAGGAATGTTTGTGGATTAAGAAAAATAACATTAAAATAATGTTGGGCAGGAAGATGGCTCTGTGAGGGAACGTGTTCGCTGAGTTTGAACCCTCAGATCCTATGCAGAAATTTCTTCATGTATGCGTGTTTATGATCCCAACACTGATGCAGGGAGATGGGAGGTGGAGCGAGGAGATTGCTGGGACCATGCCAGATGGGATGCATGGCGAGGGCTGGTGTCTGAGGTTGTCCTCTGAACTCCATAAGCATGCCATGGTACACTCAGCTCTTCATTCACACTCGTGAGTGCACGTACATGCACACCCATACCCCACACACATCCTACATACATATGCACACAGAATAAGTTTTAAAAGAAAAAATACATGACAATAGTGTGCAAATGGCATAGATTGCTAAAGATGTGTTCTTGAAATTCAAATACCTCTGGATTATAACCATTTACTAATTTGTAGTATTTGGGGGACTTTTGGAAAATATCTTCCTTGTTCAAAATTATCAGAAGCTTGTAAATTTAATAGCCCATTCCAAGAATTAAATCATGGTTTTGCCTATACTTTCTATTTTTATGTGAGCTTATAATTCATTAAAATTATGAATTTGATTGCATCAGAAATTTTCAGACATATATTTTTTCATTTTCCTGTATCCTAATATCTTAGCAATATATCTCAGCCATCATAAAATAACCTAAAACTTGTAAGAATATAAAATTCTTTGAAAATGGAAATAAAGAGTATTGTTCTGATGAGTTAGAAATGGGTATGCATAGAAGCAGGGACACACAGACTTGGGAGCTCAGGCATTGCTTGGTTATCAGCAATGAAGAATATTCAACTAGAATATAAGGAATAGGTCACAAAATGACTTTTAGATATACAGAAAAAGAAATCACTCAAAAGCAAGTATTGCTTTTATGGAATTTTTTTTCCCCAGAAAAGGAGTGGAGAGGTTAGAGACTTTTCTAGAATGAGACCAAGAACAGGACAATTGTTGTGTAAGTTACAAAGTTGCTTGTGTATCCCTCAGTGAAATCCAGTCTTCAGTTCCATGGTGAATGTGAAAATGCCATTTTGGTTCAAAATAAAAGAAAAAAATCTTATACCCATATACAACTAACAAGGGATGCCACACTGCATGCTAACCAAAGGTGGAATAAAGTTACTAAGACCATGGTCCTGGGTGAAGTGTTGTTGGGTGAACTTTAAAACTCCATTTGCTGTTTAAAGGCTATATACAAGCATTTCTATACTATTTATGTAAAGATGGCCAGTAAGATTGTTTAAGAGGTAAAGGCAATGGCCATAAAGCCTTATAACCTCAGTTCAACATAGCAGAAGGAAAAAACCCAACTCCTACAAGTTGTCTTCTGAGCACTACACATGCATGCCTGTGCACACACACATGTGCATAAAAATAAATAAATGTAGTAAAATTAAAATAGGAAAATAATATAAAATATTAATACATAATATATTCTTAAACATAATAAAATTATTAAATATACTAAAATGTTCACTTATCAAATTATAATTATTAAAATATTAATGTAGTATAAATATGATATATAAAATGAAAAATACAAAATAAATGTAAATTTTTTAGAGAAATACCACACTTTTACTTAATTATATCCAAATACAATTAAAATCTGCATGTTAACAATTCATTAGATGGACATCAGGGCTCCAATCAAATACAATGTTCAATTAAATAATAAAAAAGAAAGATCTGATAGTATATAGTATGTATTTGGAAAATGTCTTAGTATTGTTTTACAGCTATAGGTACAAGTGCGCGAACACGAGAACACTTTACAACAACGATACCAAGATGATTGCCAGCTTGATTGGATCTAGACAGCTAAGATATATGTCGCTGAGCAGGTCTGTGGATATTGTGTGAGGAATGATTGGCTGAGGAGGCAAGACCCTCCCCCAGAGTAGATGGCACAGTTGGTGACATCCCAGATATAAGGCAGCCTGGGGGAAGACCTGATGGGTTGTGCCTACTTGCTGTCCCTTGCAGGTTAGAGCATCAACCCTGTCACTGCTGCCTACAGTGACGTCAGAACCCAGCTTCTTTGACCTTCCAGTGTAGACTGAAGACCGGCCACTCACTGGGAGTCCTCCAGGGTTTCAGCTCCAGTTAGGGAGTTCTGAGGCATCTGGCCCTGTGGGCTGAGCTGTCGCCAGGTTCTCAGCTTCTCCAGTTTGCTGACATCCATTGTTGGACTACTCAGTTCAGAGTGGATTGTGTAAGTCAGTTTAAGGAATCTATTTATAACATACACATGCACACACGCACACACACACACACACATGCACACACACGCACACACATGCACACACACATACACACACTTTAATGGTTCTGTCTTTCTAGAGAATCCTGACTGGTACAGGCATGGAATTTTGGAACTTGTGGCTTGAGTATCATTCATGAGGCCACTACACTGGGATAGACAATAGGTAGGTTTCCCCCAGTATTTTACTGGAATAAAAGGAAGCCCTTATCTTGGTTCTATACTAGATGTATAAACTGAAAAAGAGAAGTTTTAGTGAGAGACGATGCAGTCATTCACAGGAAAAGCATGGAAGGGAACATCGAGACAGTCATCACGGCAAGCAGTCCGGGGTTGTGTGAGAAAGCAGATCCTATAAGCCATGACTCTAAGCCAGTAAGCAGCACTCCTGCATGCCTTCTGCTTCAGTTTCTGCCTCCAAGCTTCTTCCCTGACTTCCCTAGGTGACGGAATAAACCCTTTCCTTCCCAAGTTGCTTTTGGTTATGGTGTTTATCCCAGCAGTAGAAGACTAACTAGACACTTCTGTTCGTGAATATTGCAATTTGGGCCCTGTCAGCTTCCTGGTTCTATTTATTTTCATCAAATCTTATTGAGACGATTTGGGGCATTGTTTCTTCAAATAATTTTCTTTTCTCCAGCTCTCATTCTTTCTTTCAAAGACCCCAATCACACGTATGCTGGGCTGCTTGATATTTTCCCACAGTGCATTCACATGCTAGTCAGTATTTTTTCTTTGTTAAGATTGTGCTTTATTTGTATAGTTTTTATTGCTATATCTTCAAGTCCATGTATGTCCTTTGTTATAGCAAATCTCTAGTGGTCCCAACTAATAAATTCTTACCATAGACCGTGCTTTCTACCTCTAGGTGCTCATTTATATATCCTGTCCTGTGGTCCCTCCACTTTCTTAATGGCCATTCCCTTCCTGAGCATTTGGAATGTCTTCCAGAAGTTAGCTCTGTATCTTTCTAGGCTAATTCTGCCCTCCTATCACCTGTGCAATTTGGGGATCACTTTCCATTGATAGGTTTTATTTGATTTTAGGCCCTCATTTTATGGCTCCTTTTATTGTTGCTCTGATACAAAACATTGTAGATTTTATTTTTGGAGTGCTAGACTACTTTTGAGTTTTTATAAACATCTTTTAATTGTGTGTTAGGGTTTGAACACAGTCTTTCAAGGATCACTTATCACCTTTGTGCGGGAGAACCAAAGAGGCCTTTAGTTTGTGGATATGTCTTTCCTGCTCCTTAGGAAATGCTACTCCCTGTGGTCACCACTGATATGACATGTTAGTTTCTCTTCTGGCTCTTGGCGACATACAATTCCCAGTTCTGTTTAAGCATCAGATATTTTCACTTTAATCCTTTTGAAATCTCTCTTTCCCTAGCCCTGAGTGATTTCCTTACATGTTCTTATTAAGAATTATTGAACAAAAACCTTGAAAGGGACCTGATTTTCAGATCTCCATCCCCCTTCCCTATTCTCTCTCAAACCAAGCCCTTTATTCCTGCCTGCCTTATCGTCCCAGATCCATCTTCTTACTTCAGCGAGGTCATCAGGATCTACTTGGGTCCCATCTCCTTGCCTTGTGATCTGAAGACCCATCTGCTAGTTAGTAGCAACGGTGTCAAAGGCATCACTTTGTTTATTCTCTCTCAGGGAGCCTAACCTTTCCTCGGTGTCTAACAGCAACTGATCTTTTTATTTAGCCTGAGTTTTCTTTCTTTTCTTTTTTGTCTTTTATTGAAAATATTTTTTTCTCATATAATAAATACTGATTATGGTTTTCACTCCCTCTACTCCTTCCAGTTCCTTCTGCCATCCAGAGATCTACCCCCTTTCTCTTCTTAGAAAACCAAACAGGCATCTAAGGTATAATAGTATAGTATAATGAAGTATATCATACTCTTATATAGTGTAATATAATATGACATGACAAGACAACACTTTCACAGTGGACTGTGACAAAAACAAACAGGGGGAAAAAGCCCAAGAAAAGGCACAAACAAAAGATCCAGATCCAGAGACCCACTAGCTCATATATTCAGAAAGCCCATAAAACACTAACCTTGAAGCCATAGTATATACACACAGGACCGCAGGGTAAAAAGTAGAAAAAATATATAAGTAAAATAAAAAATAAAAATAAATCAAGATAAAATTAAACAGAAAAAAAGGAAAAGCCCAAATATGACATTATTATACAAGGAACCTCCAAAGATGATGGTGAGTCCACTTCCTGCTGGACATCTACCGCTGGACATGCATCCTTCCCTTAAGAACAGTCTGTTTCTCTGGTGAGAAACTAAATTTCCACTTGCAAGTGCTTATCAATAGCTTGAGCTTTCGACTGCTTAAGATGAGTGCCAGCCCCAGTTCTTAGAGAAAACTTGGCCAAACCTTACTAAGATTGCTGTCCTGCTAATGTCAGAACACAGATATTCATTGGATAGAGACAAAACAACATAATCTGGACATTCTTTCTGGTTGTCAGATCATCTTTCAACACACGAGAGAACACACAGTGGTCGTCTCTCAGATGCTGACCAGGGAGTGGAACGAGACTGTCCTCTTCCAGGGGATGCTCCTTGATTAGTCAGGACTAAGACCTAATCTCATGGTATACGTCATTAGGTCCAGGAATCTGAAAGTCAAAGTGGCAGATGTGAAAGCTTCTAAAATGGATTTTAAAAGGTGATTTGGGATATATAATAAGGGTCTATCCATATTATATTTTAATTAAAGAATGTTTCATACTTTACAGCAACCCCCATCTAAGCCTTCTGAAATGGTCATGGGGGCTGAAGCTCGTGCAATAACATGGGAACTGATACACTATGGCAGCTTCCCTGATTACATTGGCTTCTAGAACGCTATTTAAAAGTAAGGTTTACCCTAAATATCTACAATGCTAGCTTCAAATTGATACAGAAAATGCGGCATTTGCTATTCATACAGATAAGTACAGAGTAATCTGCAATTTTTACATTTTTGCATTCATTTGAATCTGAATTCCTTATAATAAAATATGCCAATTAATTAACAGTCACTGCTTGTGAAACAATGATATTCCACTCAGTATGCCGGCAATTTTGTCTTCAAAGGTATATATGTATATATCATTAGCAGTCATTATTTCATCAGTATGGTAACACAGTTTTTTCCTTCCAGGTGCTCAGATATTCAGAATACTCTGTAATCCTTTTGGATTGGGTACTTTGATTAAATCTTTGTTTATTATATATTAAGCTAGCCTATTAAATGTTCAATTAGTCACAGTTATGAATTATCATGGCTTTTCCTATATGCTCTGAGCCTCCTTTTGAAACACTACTCTTGCCGTTTCCAGTCTCTACCCAGTGGCTGTGGTCTCCTAATTATTGCTCGGTACTTACAGCACAGTGCATTCACCTTCCCATCTTCTGCAGGCCCTTTGTCCCTTCTTAGCAGTGATGTGGTGCCCTTTTGTCTGCCTCTAGCCGGTGCAGCTCTTAATGTCTCTTACATTTTATTTCTTTTCCTTTGAAGAATCCTGGAGAAGTGTCTTCTGTAGTAACCAAGAGGATCTCACCTGTGTAGAAGGCAGTTTATACTGCATGTATTATTGTTTCTTGTTCATTTGTATAGTACTGTAGACTGAACCCTGTGCTTTGGACACGCTAGGCAGGCGCTCCACGCTGAACGCAGTGCCGTGGAACCCCGCCCACGCTGAGACACAGTGATGCAGCAGCCTTTGGTGCCATCGTGATCCGTACTCTTGAGCCATGTTATCCTTTGATTACTCAGAAGAAATATTGAGTATCTGGGCTCACGGAATTTTATAAATCATCATGGTGAGCTTGTATAGTCAATTAACCTTGAGGTCTTCTTGTAGAATAACGATCTTTAGGTTTTTTAGTGGTGGTTTTTCCGTTGTGAAGTTCTTCACAAACTTTTAGAGAATGGTTGCTTTTCATGAGATGGAAATCCTTTTCTGGGTGCTTTTCTACTTCTGTGAGCACCCCGTTCTTGTTCCTATGGTCTCCTTCAGCTTAGATGGCAACACTCCTTTCACCTAACCATTTAGGCCTAAGTCACAGATTGGTGCCCAGTTCTTTTTTCTCATGACCCAGGGGCCACTTAAACAACAAATCTGCTCATCTCTAACATTCATCTAAACATCTATCATAGTTTTATGTTGTTGTGGTTTTTGTTGTTTTAAAGGAAATTATCTTGTTTTTGTTTTTGGTTTTTTTTTTTTTTTACTATATTCTTGAGAAAATTTTATAGATGGCAACCTAAATCAGATGTTTTGAAAATTTTGCTTGGAGATAGCATTTAAATAAGTAAGTTCAGTGGTGGGTAAATGCTTAAAGTCCAGGTACAAATGCAGAAAGGTACAACTGATTTCGATAAATAAATACAACATCAGTTGAGGAGACAGAGGGAGCCATGGACAGGTGGCTTGATTGTTGATCTCCTGTGATGGCTGTGCCTGGAGACCTAGTGCAATTGTTGAAGACACTCTCTGCTCACAGTTGGCACTTTAAAATAAGACAGCAATTTAATGGTATTTGTCTTTGAATGGGCCCAGCTGATTTATGTTTCTATTGTAGCTATTACCTTAATAATTGCTGTGTGTTTTATCTTTTCTTCTTTTCTTGTGGGGCCTAGAGTAGCATCTCCATGTGGTTAAAATGGTTACGATGAGAAGAGATCAACATAAAATTCAGGATGGTGATTGCTTCCGAGGTAAACTTCTGGAAGAGGGAGAGCTGGTATCAGAGAGGTACGTGTAACATATAAGAATATTAAGTTCTTTTTAGTAAATTCCACAAGAGTAAGACTTCTCTATTCTAGCCTGTTATGGTACAATTATTCTCTTACCTTCCAATCCTGTTCTTCCCAGTTTTTATTCCCCAAAAATTAAGTAAGGTCATATGACTGGTTTAAACCAATGAACTTTAGAAGCACCGGGCAGACCTAGTATGTGTGCGTATGCTAATGTGTGTGCCTAGATGACTTCTGGACCAAAGCATGAAAGAACCAATAAGTGTGACTTTTACCCTCATGGCCTCCAACTGAAATGAAGGAGCCAAGAGGACTAAGTACTATAGTCTAGGCAAGAAAGTTACACACCACCGTGCATATAAGGCCAAGCTAGAGTCATTTCCTAGCTGGTGACAAGCACAAGCCCTTGTCCCAGAGAACCCATGGCACTGAAGCTCAGGGGTACGGTGTTAATAAAGGTAAAACCCACAATGACAACCTTGTCAGGTATAGGCCAGGGGAACTCTGTAACATTTGTTATGGTTACACATCAAGCACTGATTTGGGCCATGGTCAGGGTCACGGAGAGTCCGAATGTGTTGCTGAGGTGGATGGGACTGTTCAGGGTGCTAGGGGATGAAAAGTGCAGTAGACACTCTGAATAGACATGAAATGGAGAAAGAGTAAGATCAGGACGAGACGGTGTTACTTCTCGATGTGACCTGGATCTCGGAACCATTGGCCTGAGAGGAGTTAGTAACTGAGAGAAGGTGGCTAGCAGCTGATTTAGAGAGGCAAGAAACCTGTGTTGCCTGGGTTAAGTAAGTCGCTGGCGTTTCAGAGTTGCTGCTATAGCAAAGGCGGCTTGTCCTTCCTGCACTAAGACATACACTTGACAAAATATTCTTCTATATTTATATTTCATCCCACCAGTTAAAAGACCCATCTAGAAACTGGGTGTGGGAGTGAACATCTTTAATTCCAGCACTTGGGAGGCAGAGACAGTTGGATCTCTGTGAGTCGGAGGCCAGTCTGGTCTATAAAGAGAGTTCCAGGATAGCCAGAGCTACACAGAGAAACCCTGCCTTGAAACAAAACAGACAAACAAAAGACACACTGAAAATACCAAACAGTACAAACTAGTCATATAGTACCCCTCAGGAGTTGGGTCTTAAGGATTCGTGACTGATTTCCAACTCTTCTAGTTGAATATTAATAAAAGGAAATATGTTTATCTGCTTTGGGGTATGGAGAGGAGGGATGGAAGCGAGATAGTAGCATTTTTTTTTTTTTTGGAACCAATCAGATGACGTTTAACCAAAGGATCACTACTAATGCTGGCCTGTTTTGCTTCATTATTGAACTTGACCACATCTAAGTCTGGGTTCTCTAGTGAGGTGGAGCCTCCTCTCTTGCATCTCTCTGCTCTCCCCAGCCCAGTGCCAGGCCTGAGCGTTGTCCAACAGCACTTGTTGAACAACACTGAGAAAGTCTCCCCTGGGAGCTGACACTGTCCATTGCTGCAGTATCTGCCCTTCCCTTCCCACCTCACCGTGTACCTTTGGCCTGGGGCCTGCCAAGCAAGACCCAAGGAGACACTGATTTCTAAGAAACGGTGACTTCTCCAGCAGCAGGGACTTGCCAGCCGGAGGAATGTCATGCGAGACAGATTGCAGACGCTTCAGCTCCGTGGCCATCAGAATCAGAAATGCTTGCCTGCCAATCAGCATTACGGTGAGGAGCTGTGACATGACAGTTGTCTGACTTGTGTTAATATGTTCTAATCTTGCAAACTAATTTTCTTCCCCCACTTGGCCATCCCAGCATTGTGTCCGGCCTGCCAGGGCTGGCACCATCCATCAATCTTAGTTAGTGGCCCGCTCCATCCATCTTACAGCTGAGAATATCTGTGTTCCCCGTGATAGGCCGCAAACCCCCTCTACCAAGCTTCCTTTGCAATCAGCCCTGTGAGAATGCGCTCATCTGGTTTCAAATAAAGATGCATGGCCTTGTCTATGAGAGCTGACAAGATGGCCATTGTTGTCTGGTAATGCTTTTCAGAGTGACTTTTCTAGGAGACGGGGAAGCCCCGTGACATAAGGAAATCGTTGTGGTCCTAGTTATTTCGGAATCAGTGATACATGCTACATTTGTTGGACTCACTCTTGCTGCCCTCTCTCTGGGCTTGTCTGTCCCATGTGGATGGGGGTGCGGTGTCGTGACTGAATGCTTTCCAAGCTGCTTCTTGTCTTTGAAATTTGCCTTGTTTGGTTTATCCCCTCCAACTGCTGAATTCCTAATAGCATTTCTTTTGTCTCTCTGTAAGCTGCTATTTTAACACTTTTGGGGGACATGGGATTTAAAACCTGTGATGCTTGATAAAAGCTGTAAATAATGTCTTTCTAGAGAAGCATGCACGCACAGAATTTATACTCAGTTACATTTACTTTGTAAGCCCTAAAGCCCACCTATGTTCTGGGATCTAAAACTCATTGTTGACTTGTTTTATTTTTTTTTTTACCCAGGTATTTACTTCACTTTTAAAAAGTAAACCATCTTAAAAACAGTTTATTTTACACTTACTTTAACTTTTTGTCTTTGAAATAATTAAAAACTGAGAAAGATATGAAGAAAACTCCAGTGGGTGTGGACTGCAATATATCCTGCAGTTAGATGTCACTGCCCATTGCGGTCTCTTTTAACTTCCATTCTCCCTCCTGTCTGTCATCTCTCCTGAGCTCCTCTTGTCTCTTCCTTTCTTCCTCCCTCCTGTATGTCCTTCTTTCTTCCCTCCTCTTCTCCCTTCCCCCTCTCCTTCCCTCCTTCCCTCCTTCCTTCCTTCCCTCCCTCCCTCCCTCCCTTCTTCCCTCCCTCCTTCCCTCCCTCTTTCTGAAGTATTTAAAGTTGCAGGAATCATTTAAATACAGGTGGGCTATGATTTAACATAGATAACTGTCTTTCCAGAGTTCTCAGGGAAAGGCCTCGGTGCCTTTTGAGAGTAGCCTACCTTCAGATACAGCCTCTCCTAGTCCCTGTCATGGAATGGAGACACTGTATGTGGGTGCCTCACATTCATAAAATGTGGCTGCATACCTTCCATGCAGGAGGCTGGATCCCTGGAGTTGCGTGGAGCCCAGGCTGCTGTCTTCCATCTCTAGAGGAGGGTGGAACAAGGGCGCACATAATTGCAATACAAAGCCAACCAGCCCAGGGTTACACTGGGGGAAGGCGCAGTCGGGAAGGAGAGGTCAGGCAACACATATCCACTAGAGGGAAGGGGCTAAGGAAGAGGTGTCAGAAGGCATTATGAAGAGTGACATTTACCCAACCCTTTGAAGAAGGGGAGCATTGGGTGTCAGTGACAGTGTGACTGGCATCAGCTGGCTTCAGTGGGGGTAAGTATAGCAGTAGAGGTTCAGCTCTCCTTTGCACTTGCTTGTACACATCATCTGTCTCTCTGCTGGCTTGTCCCTAAATGACTCTGTCCCAGTAGCTGCTTAAGCTCTTTGCGGGGGGGGGGGGGATGGTGTCTCCCTTGAAGGATTTGACTTTGTTTGTCTCTTGGGGTCTTTTCTTCCCTTCAAGAATGAGAATGGAAGTTTCTCTTTGCTTGCACGAAATTTGGAGAAGGACTTGGAGGGGGGGGAGTATACCACATAGTCTGGCTTCCCTCCCCATTCTGTAATTCAAGTAGCATTTGACCCAGTCACCTTTGCCTGGCTTATGTTAGCCAGGCACATCCACCACGTTTGGGAGCAAAAGAGCTTCTGTGATTTTCCAATGAACCACAAGAGGGAGAAGTGTGAACACAAATGTACAAGAAAAACTGAAAAAAAAAAAGCCTCGCTGGAAAGCCCAGCTGGCAAGTGAGCATCTTTCCGAGGTTCTTTCCCGCTACCAGGCTGGCAATTTCCTTCTGTTATGCGTCCCCATCTCTGTCTCTCTCTCTTTTCTCTGCCACTGTTCTTTCTCTGCCCCTCTCTCACTTTGTCTCTCACTGTCCCTCTGGAACTTCTCTGGGCAAAAAGAGATGCAAATTTGTTCTGATGCCTCTAGAACCAAAAATTAATAAACAGTTCCTAGATCAGGTGGTGGAGGACGGAGATCTGAGGGGTTTTAATGCTAATCTTAGTGTCAGCCAGTAAAGGATTTTTAAAGAAGCTCTTCTTTTCTTCATAAAAACAGAGCAGAAGAGCCCTCCTCACCCACAGGCTGGAGAGTAGTTAACACGGGGAGCCCCCCCCCCCTTGCTCCTCCCTGCTGGTCTCTGAGGTGGGAATGGTTGATCAGCATCACCATTTTACAGAGTATGATCCTGGCCACAGAGAAGTCTATGGGTTTTATTAACATCACACAGGTGGTATTAGAGCTGGCTTTGAATAAAACGCTCCAAATTAGGTACACTCTGCCTGAAAGCCCTTCTATTGTCACTACATCTTTATCAGTGAATGTAAAACGTTCAGGGCCAGGGAGCAACTCAGGTCAGAGCTTTTCTCCGTTACTTCTGAGAGCAGGTTCCAAGGGTAATTGTTGAGACTGGGAGCTCCTGTGTGGAGGTGATGTGATGGAGGGCAGGATATGAGTGACGTGTGGATCAGTGTACTCAAGGAAGGAAGTTTAAGTGGGCAGCAGGTAGACCACCTCGAGCAATGGCCGGGCCAGCTGCTGTCAAACATTGGCAGGGATTTGGGACTTTTGTCTTTGCGGACCTAGCAGCTTTCTTTCTGAGTCCTGCCTGGTTGGAGTTACCCTAGGCAGTGGGGAGTTACGTACTTATTTGGGCACATGCTTTCTGGTCAGGCCATGGTCTGAGAAGGTGACTGACCCATGGTTATTTTTGCTTGTGTTCTGCCTCTCCCCAGGCTGTCTAGGGAAAGGTTCCATTCCCTAGGCTGGGGGAAAACTGCCCTGTGCATCAATGAGAGAAAGGATTTCAATTAGTTCCTCGTGTGTCATTACCCATCACGGCAGAGCTGACATTTTCATAGAGTTAACGCTGTATTATCATGAACACAGAATATATCACATGTAGAGAATTTAGAAATTAAAGTACAGAGAAGACAGCCTCTCAGCATCTCCCCAGCCTGAGAAAGTCAGCGTTCAGTATTTTCTTCCTTTCTGATCCTTAATTTTCCCCTTCTGCTCATCC